>NC_058407.1:31004100-31056610 GCF_002201575.2 Neomonachus schauinslandi | reverse complement strand
CATATTACAAAATTTCCTAAGAATTCTAACTGCATCTTGGAAGACACTGTGGCATGTGCACGTGTGTACGTGTGTGTGTGACCGTGTGTGCTGTGTAGTATGATTTTTTTTTTCCCTTCCTTGTTTTTGACTAAATGAACTTTGTACTTCTGATATGCCTCATCTTCAGTTTTGGAGGTTAGGGTGTACAGCTGCATCTCAGCTGTAATGATCTCCTTTCCCGGTTTCTGGCTCATAGATTTGATTAAAAGGAAAATTGAAAATATATTCAACCTTGAATTAATGCCTACAAGATTAACGCAAGTCTATGGAACTCAAACTTCTAAGGTACCAGCTCATTTCTGCTTTTGCTAAGCTTGAATGCAAAATGAAAATGAAAATTATTTTGTTGATCATATATTTGCAATCCTACCAATCCGGGATCAGAAGAATTTTGCATTAGGAGACATTTTCAGTGTCATATCTTAACTTACATGTATCTAATTACAAATTAGATATATATAATTTATATACACTACACATAGAGCCATATATATATGTGTGTATATATATAGTAAGTAAAATATATTTTTTATCTTTTTTCCTGAAGTTTATCAATCTTACTTAAAATATATTTATTACCTTTCATATTAGAAAATACTTGTAACATGTTTACTATAGAAATTTTAACAAGGCAGGTAAGAAAAAGAAGAAACTAATAATCATTCATAATCCCATCACACAAAGATAGACTATGTTTCTATTTTTGTACATGGCATTCTGGTACTTATATATACATATTTACTATATATACATATTTATGCACAATAAATATATATACATTTATCTTATAACTATAAGATAGTATTTTATGATCTTATTTTCTTATAATTATATCTTCCAATTCTTTTAACAGCTGTATAACATTCTGTTACATCATCTTTATTGATCAATTAATCTCTTAGTGCAGGACTTTCAAGTGGTTTTCACTTTTTCACTATTGTATACAATGCCATCCTTAGAGAAATTTTGAAGATGGAGTTTAGATGTAGTTGCATATATAGGTTAAGGAATACCTGGCTAGAAAATAAACAATGTTCCCCACCTCTACTTCCCTCCCTCCCTCCGTATATATGTACCCAATCCATCCTCAAAAAGACTTCTCAGGCAGTTTAAAAAATAAGCTGAATTATTTTAATATTCAGGGAAATCATATAGGTATTGGCTCTCTGATTTGGGGATGTATTTTTCTGTTTTCTTTACACCACTGCAGGGCATAATTTAAGTTAAAAAATACAAATAAAGCTGATTTATTCTTGAACATTCTATGACTAAAATTATGAATACACCAGACCATCACCAAATGAAGATAGCAAGTGATAGAGACTCAGAATGTTAACATAAAATGGAGTTGTAATATAAAGGCTTAAAGAATGCTGGCTCCATCTCTCCCCACGGACTCTACATTCTCTTCTGTCTCTGTCATATTTAGTTGACCAGCATTCCTGATTGAAAAGTGATAATTACTTTTCTGTTGTTGTTTTTTGTCTGACCATGGATATAAATCCACAATAAATCGCTAAATCTGAAAACATAACATTGAGGAAGAAAACCAAAGTAAGTTGTTTTATGTGTGTGACATTAAAGAATTGGAAGTTGGTTAGCAGGAACTCTGTCCCAATTTGTTTACACATCTCTGATGGGGTTAATATATAGGGGCTAGTGCAAATGAGTGTTAAATAGCCTCGTAATCATAGCCCGAGGCGAGAAAAATGGAGCTGACGTCCTGACATTTATTTTCAAAATAGCTGAACGTTTTCCAGGCACATTTTGTCAGTTCTACTGACAAAAGTTCTTCTGTTAACCATTTAGAATGAAATTCTTCTCCACATGACATAATTGAGGATCCACCTTAGAACACTGAGAAATAAAGACCTTTTCAAATTCAGATGGACTTTTTGTCTCTCAGTTTTTATTTTATGAAGACACTGAGCTTGAAATGTAGTTCTGAATATTTGTGAGTGTGAGAGAGTTGGAGAGCTAAAAGGCCCTTCAGTGATAGCTGCTGCATAGATTGTTTTTATTTTTAAGTCAAAATAAGTACATGAAGAATTGGTTATTGTATTGATTTTTTTTCCGTGAGCCTTTCAGTATTTTATATTTTATACTGATAAAGTATCAGCTGACAGTGAGGGTTATCTAAAAAATAGTGCAGCTGGTTTTAAGCCTAAATAAACTTTCAGCTTAGCACAGCTGTTAAGAGTTTAGATAGTGAACTAGAATAAAAGTTTTTCTGGCAGAGAAAACTTGGGGTACATGTGGGGACATCATAACAGAAGGGTCAGATAAAGTATGCCTGAGAAGATCATGAGCGCACTAGGCTGGGGGCCAAGGAAAGTCAAGGAAGGGCTTGGCATTAAGAAAGTCACAGGACCACATTGTGAGGAGGATGGAATGAAGAGAGAGAAATTAAGAAGCAATTGGAGACCCTTGATTATTTTTCTCACCTGGAGGGAGTAGCTGAGAAAAATAATAATCAAGTGCTTTGCAGTAGTTTGGGAAATTCATAGACAAGACAGGACAATTTAGTCTAATTCTTTAAAAAAAAAATAATGAGGAACAGTCAGGATTTTGAGGAGCTTAAATATCTAAATAAAGTGGATACCTGACCCAAATAATTTGAGTGCATTGTGCAAAATGCAGACCCAAACCACACCGCCATCTTTTTTTTTCAATTATATGGCAAAAGTCCTTTTTTATACTTTCCATTCTTTCAATTTACCCATAACTTGAAATTTAAGCAGGATTTAGATGACATAATCCGTCAACTTGGGACAGATGGGGAAATTAATTATATGCATATCCTAGGACCTTTCCTAACATATTATTTGACCATTTACTTTCAACATAATTTTAAGATATTTAATTTATATTACTTAGTGAGTTAGATGTCTTTACCAGAAGAAAAAAAAGACAAAATTAAAATAAAAATATAACTTAATGACACCTAGTTTTCTAACTTGATGTGGTAAATTATTATTTTAATATTTTTTACATTGAAAGGTCCCTCTAATTGCTTCTAAATGCTTGTGTCCCTTTGAATTGCTTTCAAAGCAGAGTCTTTTCCTAAGAAAGAACAGATGTGGATCTAGATCTGAATCTATAAATGTCTTTGGAGATTTCTGTCTTTTGGCCTCTTCTTCCTAATATCTAGCTTAGAGCAATGTCTCTGGGAAAACATCATGCTTGACAACTTCCGTGGTGATATCATCCCTCCTGTAAGAACTTTATGAGAAAAAATGTCCTTGAAGACAACAAAAAAACAGACTAAGCTGCTTAAATAATGAAGCAAGGTCATCCTCCGCTTCCTTAAAAAATGTTTTTATTACTCTGAAAGGAACTTTGGAATTGAATCAAAAAATGAATGGCAGCCCCTCCCAGCCTAGGAGTTGTGTTTAGATTATTAAAAGGATTTGTTTGGTGTTAGTGAAATTAAAATGGGAAGTATGTGGTGCCATTTCAATTTAAAATCCATATAAGCTTCAATATGTAAGTCATATATTAGTATTTATTTGCATGTCTTTTAAGATTTTTTCTATTACATATTACTAGAGTAATAAAGACATTAAAAAGTCATCTAGCCCCAATAACCATAAAGAATCAGATGCAGACTTTAGTATAAAAAGATTTAATTACGCATTCTCAAAAGATTTATTTTAATATTCTCCCCCTAGGTATAGTTAAAAAAGAGAAATTTTATTTGAAAATTATATTAAAATGGAATACTGTATAAAGTCAACATAATAATATAGATTTCACTGTTTATTTCTAATTCTTACTTTGACATATCCTTTCAGTTAATTTTTATCAGACAAATGCATGAAAAATTTTTTAAAAATACATTATTTTATATCTCGTATGTTTATGCAAAAAAAAGTGGATTCATTGAAAAATATTCCAGATAATCAGAAAGCAAAATCCATGTTTTGGGGGGAAAAAAAACCCAGCTACTTGTAGAGCTGTTTATTTTCTCTCTTGCTCAATGTTTCTTCCTTTTATTTTCAAATAATTGTTGCTGTGTTCTTAAAAACTCTCGTATCTTACTTTTACTTTAAGAATTAGCTTTAGATACATTCCAAAACAATTCTACACTCAATAATCATTAACAAATGTCACCCCAGCCTGACCCTTCTAGTCAGACAGCCACCGAGAGATAAATGTTTTATAAGGCTTCATCTTTAAAGGGCTTACTCTGCCCTCCAGGCAACTATAACTCTGGAGCCCTTCATTTCCTACAAATCTACCTTTCTTTGCATTCCCAAATCAAATGATTTATGTTGATTTAAAGGTATTCCAAACTTCGTTATCACCATAGCCCTGATATTGTAATTCTCTGTTGCTCACTGCCAATTTCCTAACCCTAAATTAAAAAAAAAAAAAAAATTGAAATGTACAGCAAGCTGGAAAAGCACATGTACTAGGACTTAATCTTTTTTTAATTTTTATTATAATTCCAGTTAATATACAGTGTTATATTAATTTCAAGGAATTAATCTTATTCACACAAATTGCCCAAACATGTTTTGTGAACCTCGACTATGTATGAACTGGTCTCTTCCACTCAGTTGAGCTCCTAGAGGGCACAGGTCATATGGTTTAAAAAATTTTTTTCAGTATGTCCATCGTATTGCTTTACACAAATTAGATGCTCAACACACTTGGCTCTCATTGTCACTGCTGATGACAGTTTTCCTCTTGGCCTTCATTATTTATTAGATGATTGCACGGTTGTCTAACTCATTTCCTGGCTTCTAGGCTTTTTCTTTTCTAACTCATCTTACACAGCATTACCAAATGAAGAACTACATTAACTATGTTATTCTGTTGCTTAAAAGCCCCTCCATTTTTGGTAGGAATTCACCTGACTTTTCACTTCTTTCTTAGACTTTAGTGTATTCTTTGAAATGTTTACTATGAGCATGTAGTTTTACTTAAATATAATTAAGAATAAAAGCCATTTTTTAGTTTGAAAAGATAAAAATATTCAAAGGAATAGACATTTGCTCTAATAAAATAGTTCTGAATATAATAGCATTTCTGGTTCCAAAATGAATACCAGTCTCTGCCCTTGAATCTGTTGCTGCAAATGACCAAACTCTTTATCAGTCACTGTGGGGAGGGAGAGAAATATATATAAATATACTTAAGGATTCACATGTAAAACCAATAGATGTTTTTTTTAATGCACCTTATGCTTCCTACTTTCTTCTATTTTATATTTGAATATTTATTTTATTTTTATTGTTGACAGATAAGTTTTTATATACATATACCTATATACCTATGACCAGAGATGGAGGTCTAGAATGATATGTACCAAAATGCTAGTTGTTTCTGTACACTAGGATAATTTACTGTATTTACAATTGTACATTTTTCTGAAGTGAGTTTATAGCTTTCATCAGTCTCAAAGACATGGGCAATCACCCAAATATTAAAGTCTACTTTTTGAGGTATACTTTAATCTCTAGACAATTGATCTCCTGTCTTTAGTTTAGAAAAAAATCAGTTTCCTAACCTCCCTGCTCTTGCTGATGCCTAATCATCTTCCCTTCAATGTTCTATTCCTTTCTTTCAAAGAAAATCATGATTATCTGATCCTTCTTTCAAGCCCCCCAGACCACGTATCCACTCCCTCCCCTTCACAAATCACGCGCAAATCTCTTTTCTCTCAATTCTGACAGCACTAGTGATCTCATTAGGTGTTGATTACCTAATGACATTTCAGTTCTATTTTTTATTGAGACTTTGTGTGGCATCTTCCCTTTTCGATGGTAAGCTAACCAAAGGCAGGAGTTTTTTTTTTTTTTTTTTTTTAATTGAAGTGTGGTTGACAACAATGTTATGGGAATTATGTCTCAATCAAATCTCTAGCTGTGTTCCTTTCAGCCTAATAAATCGTGTTTGAGATATGAACTGTTCTACCTGATAAAGGAAAGAAAGCAAGCAGTGTATGGAATGGTCTAAATGAGATAGGAACATTTTGTTCTTTCAAATTATTGAAAAGAGTAAATGATAAACTCATGTTCCATTTTTTAATTTACCCAAAACCCATAAAGTTACTAGTGAAGGGTATGTCTCTGAAGGGTATGTAAAAAAGGACTTTTTACAAATATGCTTATTTAAGTGTACAATGAGGTTTTAAGACGAATCACTTTAAAGACATTTAAAAAAATGTTAAATGATTCAAGATAGTGAGAAAGTGTAATGATTGGGAATTTTGTAATGATCAGGAATTCAAATTCATCCTCTTTAAGTCCAAAGGGAAAGTAAGTGTTCTTCCTTGCTCTCTCTTGTTCTCACTCTTTCATTGCTGCCACATTATTGTAAGAACCAAACTTTAGGTGAGAGAGCGAGTATTTATAATTACTGAACAACACATTTTATGTAAACAAAACTAATTAGGCATTGAGTCAATGAGTCCTCTAATTTTTTTTTTAAGATTTTATTTATTTATTTGACAGAGAGAATGAGAGAGAGAGCACATGAGAGGGGGGAGTGTCAGAGGGAGAAGCAGACTCCCTGTCGAGCAGGGAGCCCGATGCGGGACTCGATCCTGTGACTCCAGGATCATGACCTGAGCCGAAGGCAGTCGCTTAACCAACTGAGCCACTCAGGCGCCCGAGTCCTCTAATTTTAAAACATGTCCTAACCTCAGGTTCCCACTTGACCACTGAGCCCTGATCAAATCCGGTAGTTAAGAACATGGGTTCAGTTTCAGGTAATTCTGGGTTTTAATTTTGATTCAACTACTTAATAGCTCTCAACTTGAACAAGTTAATTAATCTCTCAGAACTCATTTTCCTCATTTATGAAATGGGCCTAAAAATATTGCCTCACACAGTAATTATAAAGATTAGAAAATATAAAATATGTAATCACAATGCCAGGAACATAGTAAGAATGCAGTAAATGCTATCCTTTTTAATGTTACTAACCTTGTTTAAATCTAACCAATAGAGATGCTCTACTGCTACAGGGATGAGTGGGATCTTTGGGTATATAGCATTCTGCCCTTCATTTGACCACTGTGTACCTCTCCAAACTCTTGCATATTTCTGTGCTTGGCTGTCTGCATCTTTACCCCAGTACTCATTGTTTCTCAAGCTCACCAAGCTCTTTCAAGTCTTTTATACCATTACTCCTTCAGTCTTCTCTTCCTGGAACACCTTTCCCATTTAATGGTCTTTCCTCATCCTTTAAGTCCCAATAGAATGGGTTCCTTCTCTCAGGTATTCCTACCTTGATTGTGAACCTCTGAAGAGACTGTAGCTTAATCATCTTTGTGTTCCTAGTGCCTCGCACAGTGGTTGACACAAGTAAATTTTAAATAAATATTGATTAAATTCAACTGAAAACAATGTCATTTCGCAAGGCACAATAGAGTTCAGAATCCTTCCTCAATTCCCTGGGATCCCCTATTAACACAAACCAAACTAAAACTAAAATTTAATTAAAAGTGGGGGCTTTTGAGTCAAATAGATATAGGTGTATATTATTGGCTACCTATATAATCTTAGGTTATTCAAACTTTGGCCTACAAACTAAGGTTATTTAAAGCTATCTTACAAAGATGGCAGAAGGGAGTAGAGGAGAGAATGTCAAGTATTTAACAAGAGCTTAGGATATTCTAAGTATTTAACAGAATGGTTGTGCTATTGCTATTGGCAGTTGCTACCATTGTTGTGGCTAGATTCTTTTTATCATTATGATCATTGATATCTTTATCACCAAACTTTTCATCATCAGGAGTCAGGAAATCTATTGTGAAAGGACCAGAAATGGAAAATATTAGCATAAGCCATGGACTAGCCATCCCCTCTATAAAGGATTTAAGATCCAATGGAAAGTGCTAAATGGAGGTCTCTCCTCTTAAGAGAGAAGATATGCCTTGGCCCTCCAGATGTAAGAGCAATTGCTAAGAGCAGGAGGTTGGAAAATGAAAGGCACAACAGAAGGTTAGTTAATGGTCTCTTTTGATGTGAGTGATTGTTACTTGTAAGCAATAAATGAAAATGAGATACAGTTAGAAAGATTAGATAAGAATAACACTTGGAATGTCCTCTCTAGCAGGTTAAAACAATTAGAATCCATTGACACGATGGATCAATCATCTAGAGAGATGACTGTATTCTTTTTCTATTGCTACATAACAATTTGCCCCTAAGTGAGTAGCTTAAAACAGCACGCATGTTTTATTTCACAGTTTTATAAGAAAGACATACAGCACAGAGTGACTGAGTTCTCTGCTCAGGGTTGCACAAGGCTGAAGTCAAGATGTTGGCCAGGCTATGCGCTTATCTAGAGGCTCTGGTGAAGAATATGCTTCCAAGCTCATTAGGATGTTGGCAGAATTCAGTTTCTTGCCGCTGTGGTCCTGAGGTCCCATTTCCTTGCTGGCTGTTGTGTGGAGTTTACTCCCTGTTCCTGGAAGTCACCCACATTCCTTTTCACATGGTCCCTTCCAGCATGAAGGGCAGCAAGAGAACACTGAGGATTTTTCGTGCTTTCAAATCTCTCTTTTTATTCTGCCATCAGTCTGAGAAAAAGCTCTGCTTTAAAGGATCATGTAATTAAATTAGGTCCACCAGGAAAATCTACCTAAATTAAGGTCAGCTGGTCAGTTACCTTGATTACATCTGCAAAATCCCTTTTGCCATGTAAGGAAACCATCAAAGAAGTAACACTAGGAGGCTAAGGTCATGGGATCATCTAGAATTCTGTTTACCACAAAGATCCTGTCAGTGTCATACAGGATAGTAAAGGAAGGTTCCCAGATGCATAAAGATCGCTCAGGAACTATTTTGGCAATTTGAGCTGAGGTGTTAAAGGTCTAGTTAGTTAATAACAGCAGCTTGCTATGCACTAGGCACTATTTATGGTTTCAACTCATAGAATTTTCACATAATCCTTGATAAGAAGTGCTATTGCTCTTCTTATTTGACAGTTGAAGAAATTGAAGCTTACTGGGGTTAGGAAGTGTGCTTAACTTCACAGAGTTAGCATTTTGTAGATCTGGGATGTAGATCCAGACAAAACAACTCCAGAGCCCAGGTTCTCAACCATTATCCCACCTGCTCTCTCTTAGTTGAAAGGCTGGGGACTGTAAGGCCAAGGTATGACAATATGACAGTTGGCCCCTTGGTTCTGTTTGAATCATCTTCATGCTACAAATTTCCATTTTTATTCACTTTGTATATTGAACACAGACTATATGTTAAGTTTTTTGCTGGGTAGTTTTGATGCAATGTATCCTAATTCATTCAATTTTCACAATGCTAAAAATTTTCCCAATATTAGAGATAAGAAAACTCAGTTACATATCTTGGCTCAGGACTCAGAGCTATTGAATAGCAGATGCAGACTTAGCATTTCAGTTTGCCTAACTTTGGAGGCTTTTTATTACATCATATGATTAACCTTAGGCTCAGTGAGTTCAAAGCTCTGATGAGTGGAAACATGCAGTAGCTACAAGCATGGAAGCTGATGATGCCATACTGCCTGCGTGTGAGGCCCAATTGTGCTACTTACTTGTCTCTCTGGCCTCAGTTTCCAATTTATTAAAGGAGGATATTGCCTGTTTTAAGAAGGCTTTAGCAAAAATTAATCAGTCATTATAGGAAGTAGGTGGGATAATGGTTGAGAACCTGGGCTCTGGAGTAAAGCTAACTAATTAGGCTATTGGTGAAGAGACACTTACTTTGAGTCGAATTTTGAAAACCTGGAAGGCATGTAGGAGTAGCAGGAAGTGAGGGAAAGCTTTGTATGTAGGTCATTTGTGAAAAGGATGATAGAAGGTGGCTTATGCTTGGGACAAATTAAGTAGACTTCCCTGTTTGGAATGGGGAAGATAGTGAATAGTATGTCATTATTCAGGTCACAGTGTGAAGATTAAAGCAATGAAAATATTGAAAGTTAACTCAGGTCTTTGTATTTATTCATCCATTTGCTGAACATTCATAGAAAATCTCCAAAGTTCAAAGTGTTTTCAAAAATACCAAAATGAACCATAAATCTTGCCCTCAAAGAACTGATGAACTGATAGATAAATAAGATAAGCAAACACATAAAACTGGAAGTAAAAATTTGCATGAGTTATAAGTGAGGCATAGATGGAATTGTAATAATGTTCTGAGGAAGGAGAGATTGCTTCAAGCTGAGAGGAATTGGGGAAATTTCGTGGGGGAAGTGACAAATTGCAGGGAGGCGAATTGATGAGATGTTTAAAATAGGAATTCAAAGATGGAGAGGGATTATGTCTTGGCCCTTAAGATATGAGAGCAAACATAAATCTTCATTAGAGTAATAACAGTGACAGTAGAGGTAAAAAGCCATATGGGAGAGAAATGTTTGGGGACAGAATTGATAGAAATTGACAGCTAAATGGATTTTGGCATAAGGAGAAAGAAGTAAAAATTCACTAGGGTTTTGGTTTCAGTGACTAGAGAGTTGGTAGAATTAGGAGAAACATTGAATTGCAGAAGGAGTACATTGGTAGGGAAAGTGGTGGACTTTTATTTTAGACAAACTCCATTTTACCTATTAGGCAAAATCATCTAGAATGTAATATGGCCTGGCTATATTGATGCTGTTGGTGGAACGCTAGCTACCACCTGCAGCAAGTCACGAGGAGAGGAGATGCCTGGACAAGAGAGCTATCCCCATAAAATGTATACCACCATGAGTGAATATTTTCTTTCTTTCTTTTTTTTTTTTTTAAAGTAGGCTCCACACCCAGCGTGGAGCCCAACACGGGACTTGAACTCACAACCCTGAGATCGAGACCTGAGCTGAGATCAGGAGTCAAATGCTTAACTGACTGAGCCACCCAGGTGCCCCCCAAGCATGGATCTTAATGCAAATATGGACTTTGAGTGATTATAATGTGTCAATATGGGTTCATCAGTTGTAACAAAGGTACCAACCACTCTGGTGGGGATGTCGATAATGGGAGAGGTTCTGCATGTGTAAGGGCAGGGAGTATATGGGCTATCTCTGTATTTTTCTTTTCATTTTGCTATGAACTTAAAACTACTTAAAAAACAAGATCTTTTTTTTTTTAAAGAAAGAAAAAAAAATTAATTAAAGAAAGAGAATTCTGTTATCTTTTATAACAATTCCAAACCAGTGTTTTTCATCAGTGTTCTAGGAGCTCTTCAGAAATAACAAATAAGGCAGTGTCTCAGAGGCATGCTGACCATACAGTTTATGAGTGTGAAAGGGGGAGCTATTAATAATTATGCTGGAACAACCAGTGTCAACCAGGACTGCCCTGAAACAACTGGGCATTTTTTCATTCTCTTCGGCGGCCACGGGAGGAGAGTGGAGGTGGTGAAAGCTGGGGTAGCCCCACCCGCAGGGCTTCTGTCTCTGTCAGAGAGGCTGTGCTTGCATCTGCTTTGTGTGGGTTACTGTTCTGCAGAAAACATAATTTGAAAAGGGGTTTCAATTGCCATAGAAAATATTGACAACCATTGGCTTAGGCACAAGTTTAAGGGTCAAGAACAAAAACGTTTAAGTGGAGAATGTATTTTTTAGGAAAAAAAAGGACTGCTTTTTTGGTTCCCTTCTATCTCACAGGACAAGGGGTGATAAAATATTATGGAAGCACGTGTGCTTTTTAAATTACAACTATATTTTTAAACAAACCATTTGTTGGTGATGCAATTGCAAAAGGTGTCTAAAATTGTTGTGTCTATATTTGATTCATAGAATTGCATGTTTTAAAGGAATGAATAGATTCTTCCAGACTATGTTTACATTCACTTGTAAGTTGTGACTTTGCAAGGCAGGTTTCATCTTGGATCACATTTTTTTTAATACTGTGAAAATGAACAATTTTAACAATAGCAACAAATGTGCTGTGAGAATCAGTTGCTCAAGAGCCTTTTCCATTTATAGTTCACTAGTGTTGAAAGGAAGAAAAACTATCCATATAACTTGTGAATGCCAATAAAAAATCTTAAAACTATCCATAATAGTGAATAAGAACTAAAAATTCAGTAAAAAATAAGCATTAGAAAACTGTTATGATCTTAAAAAATCATTGAATTCTGACTTATTCTCAGACCTCAAGTATTCTCCTTGTATTATATTTCATTGAAAAATTGAAATTCACACCAGAAAAATTTTAATTTAAATCAAATGTTTTAGCTATTAGATTAATTATATTTGATTGGTAGCATGGCAATTGAAGTGCTACAGATGGTTTTATTAAATACTTTATAGTTCAATTTGTAATTTTGATTTCAGGGGAAACTTAAAATTCAAAGTTTTGGAATAATACTGTGCATTTTTCATCCTCCTCCCATTCATCTTCCTTCTATCTCATCTTCTCCTTTTTTGAGCATTTAGTGAGCTTAATATGTGTTTAAGAATGGACCTGATGAATTTTTCTTCCTCAAGTCTAACTTCATATGAGGCAAAAAGATAAATACCATTTTCTCAAATTGAGATTCATTAATAATAGGACTTACTATCTAGATCCATTTGGTGAAATGTCTTATTTTTCTCGAAACTCTAATCCATGAATCAATATTCTCTCGCAAGTTTCTGACTCTTCAGGCAAGAGGTACCATTCATAACATTATATTCATTCACAATATAAGACTTTATTATGTTGAGACCCTGGAGATTTTAATGTTTAGACCCAGTTCCCAACCAGGATACACACAATCCTGTAAGGAGATAGAGAAACAGAGAAGCAAATAGATAATTGCATATGATGGTAGGTGTCATGGTAGGAATGGGCACAAGTTCCAATGGAATAACAAATAGGGAACTCATAACTAGGCATTAGGAAATAAAGGAAGCTTGAGAGAGGATGAATGAGATGCATTCCGAACACTAGTAAAAGTTCTTCATAAAAATCTGAGTTAGGGATTCACATATTCCAGCAAGTTCAACCTCATGTTCATTCATTCTCACCTCATGGTAGAGTCCCTTGGACAGCTATCTTCATGCTGGAATCTGCCATACTGAGACACCTATGTTCTGATTCAGAGAAAAGGGAAGGGTGAGTAGATCGCACTTCAGAGAAGTATAGGATTGAGTGAAGTACCCAAGAAGGGTCATGATTTTAGAAGTCACAGATCAATATAAGGAGATATAACTCTCTGTCTACACAGTTACATGTACAAAAATTATCACATGTAAAATCTTTTATTTAAACCAACTGAATTCAAACTCCAAACCTCAATATATTAGAATGGTGAAAATTAGATCTTACTCATTTTTGAGGCTCTTCATTCTTTGCTGGCCAAAATTCTTAGCTCTTATATAACCAAAGGCTATGGAGAAACTTTGGCTAATTGGATAATAGGCCATGCCACTTTCCATGAGGATATCCATTTCCTAAGTTCACAGTCCCCTCAGGTTGGGCAACTCTGCTTCTCAGACACAAATATCTTCATCTTTGGAAAGACTAAGAGCCCTGGTGCCTGAGATCATGTCTCTCTAAATGCCGCACATTTCTTTTAAAATCTTTGCCCCATTTGGGATTTCTTTTTTTTAATTTAAATTCAATTAATTAACATATAGTATGTTACTAATTTCAGAGGTAGAGTTCAGTGATTCTTCAGTCTTATATAATACCCAGTGCTCATTACATCACGTACCCTCCTTAATGTCTATCACCCAGTTACCCCATCCCCCCCCTCCCCTCCAGCAACACTCAGCTTGTTTCCTATGATTAAGAGTCTCTTATGGTTTGTCTCCCTCTCTGTTTTTACCTTATCTTATTTTTCCCTCCCTTTCCCTATGATTCTCTGTTTTGTTTCTTAAATTCTACATATGAATGAGATCATATGATAATTGTCTTTCTCTGACTGATTAATTTCACTTAGCATGATACCGTCTAATTCCATCCATGTCATTGCAAATGGCAAGATCTCATTTTTTTTGATGGCTGAGTAATATTCCATTATATATATATGTATATATATACACATATATATATATACATATATATACACACACCACTTCTTCTTTATCCATTCATTTGTGGATGGACATCTGGGCTCTTTCCATAGTTTGGTTATTGTGGACATTGCTGCTACAAACATTGGGGTGCATGTTCCCCTTCAAATCACTATTTTTGCATCCTTTGGGTAAATAACCTAGCAGTGCAATTGCTGGGTCATAAGGTAGATCTATTTTCAACTTTTTGAGGGACTTCCATACTGTTTTCCAGAGTAGCTGTACCAGCTTGCATTCCCACCAACAGTGGCAGGACCTATTTCTCGCTGGCCTCTCACCTCTCCAATCAATCCTGGAGTCCTTATAGCTTCCCCAATGTTTTCTTCACATTCTTCTCCTTTTCTGGCATAACCCTTCTAGAGATTTTGTTTTATTTTATTTTTTTTTAAAGATTTATTTATTTATTTATTTGAGACAGAGAGAATGAGAGACAGAGAGCATGAGAGGGAGGAGGGTCAGAGGGAGAAGCAGACTCCCCGCTAAGCAGGGAGCCCGATGCGGGACTCGATCCCGGGACTCCAGGATCATGACCTGAGCCGAAGGCAGTCGCTTAACCAACTGAGCCACCCAGGCGCCCAGAGATTTTGTTTTAAATAAAAGCAGAAGGAGCTCTTATCATTTGGCTGCTTCCACTTTGGCTCTGCTCAAATCCTTGAGGCCACAATTACAAAGTTGGCTGCCTGCTAGAAATGGGAAGGGAAGGAGTATGTAGGCAGAACATGCACAATTTAAACTTTCAATAAAGTATCCTGCAATTAAGGTCATGGTTTATGGGAAGGAATAAGGGAAGGAGGTCAGTCCCAGTTAGATAAGTTGGAAAAGTGCCACGGTACCTTGGATATTTGTGGTCATCTACACAATGCTTAACATTATCTTGCTTGCAGCTTTTAGCAGGCCTGGTGCAGGTTATCAATGCTACCTCCTGAAACCAGTCTGTTTGGGGGTTTTATATTTTATGTACTTCAAATCCCCAATGCCTTTGTCTTTTTCAAATTGGTAGCCACAGGGCTTTTGATTTTCCACTTTGGAGTCTTCTTCAAACTTATTACATGTGTTCTCCAGATCCCTACATTTTCAGAGCAGAGCCAGATTTTCCATAGACTCCTGGATCAGAAGCGTATACCCCATGTCCCTGCTGCCAAAGAGAGCTGACTTTTTCCAAGAGAATTGTTGTCATTATTGACTGTCATTATTATTAATAGAATTTTCCACTCTATAGCAATTAAGGTTTTAAAGATTTTTCACTCATTATCCCATTTGATTCAGATGAGAATCCTGAAAACTAGGACAAGTGCTACCATCTATGCCTCCAACTATTTTCTTGATTATAGCCCTTAAAAGCAGTAGGTTGACTCAAGATTTGTTGATAGAAATTTACGTTGCTAAAAACATATTCCACATAACAAGAATGAGCTGTATCCAAGGCACTCATGTCTTATTTCAGCTGAGGACAAATCATTGCACAGTATCTGAGGCATTCACATACTAATCTATGCAAAACATTACAGGAATTGTCATGGAGTGGAGGAGGTTGAAGGACATTAGTTATACATTTTACTTTGAATCAGATTATATCTCTTTGATGCCAGTTAAAATCTTCATGGTGAAGCTGTTCTTGTGTAACATAATGATCACTGTGAACATTTTTCTTTCTTTCTTACACTCTTCCCTTCTCTTCTTTCATCTTTTCTTCTCTTGTTTATTTGTTAATTCATTTGTTCATTTGTTTCCTCATTCTTTCCTTCTTCCCTTCTCCTTACTTCCCTTCCATCAACCACATGTGACAAACGTCATTTTCTATTCCCAAGGCTCTAGAAAATACCTAAGCAATAATGGTTTCTCAAGAACTCAAGGATTGGCATTAATTAACCCAATCAATCAAATAACAAATATGTAGTCATATAATATATGTGGTGAAATACAGACATAGTTGTATATATTTATGATTTACCAAGGTAAAAATGTTTTTTATTTATTGATCACCTATTACATGTCAGACACCGTGCTGAATTTTACATATGTTTTGTCATTTAAACTTCACAACCATCATTTGAAATAGGTATTACTACTGTAGCTCAAAGTAGTTGACTATATTTACTAAGAACTAATAATTGAAAACTGACAGGAAGAATTCAAAATCCATTCTTGAGGGAGTCCTCAGTCAATACTTTGTCATTGCAGGAGTGTACTAAAAATGGTAAAGTTCAATTTTGGATTAGAATCATACAACATATAACCTCAGAAGTGGCTTCAGAAGCCTCCTTACTGCAAAATGCTGCTCCTCCAAAAATTTCTGCCTAGACAAATCTAGTAAAAGGTTGGATTATTTTCTTGAGAAATTCATTCTTATTTTGAGCCAAATTTTTTCTCTTTCTCTCTTTATCTCTATCCCATCCTTTGATCTTGGTTATCTCCCATGTACAGGGTGACCATATGTCCTACTTTGCTCAGGGCAGTCTTGGAATATATATAAATCTGTTGTCCCAACATAAGTACTAATAGTATCTCCCCTTAACTCTCAGAAATGCCCCATTTTGGATGTTAAATTATATGTCCACCCATCTATGAGGCCACAAATATTTAAGTTTTCCAAATATTTAAGAAGAATCATTGTGTCTCACTACCTATCTCCTCTGCAGGTTAATATTCCTGGTTGATCTTTATCACAAATGACACAGTTGCAAGTTTCCTTCAATCCCTTTTGACCACAGTTTCCTAGACTTTTTCTAATTTAGATGTTCTTAACTTAGGCTTATGCTCTTTGGGCATCCATGCATGGGTTTGATATTCTAAGAAATATTGCCTATAGGAGCATTATATTAGATTCCTAGGGCTGCTGTAACAAATTACTACAAACTAGTTAGCTAAAAGCAACAGAAATTTATTTTCTCACAGGCCAGAAGTCTGAAATCAAAGTGTCAGCAGAGTTGGTTCCTTCTAGAGGCTCTGAGGTTCTCCTACCTCTCTCCTCGCCTGTGGTGACTTCTTGCAATGTTAAACATTTCTTCCTTTGTGGCAGCATACATACTTCCAATATCTGCCTTTGTCTTAGCATGACGTTCTTCTTCTCTATGTCTCTGTGTCTTCTCCTTTTCTGTCCCTAAATCCAGGATGAACTCTTCTTGATATCCTTTATTTATTATATCTGCAAAGACTCTATTTCCAAATAAGGTCATATTTACCAGTGCTAAAGTTTAAGAATTGGACTTTTTTTGAGGGGACACAATTCAGTCCACTCTAAGCATATATGCATTGTTCTGAAAAGTGGACCAATAGATTTGCTCATACCACAGAGGAATCTGTGATTTCCCCAAAAGTTGAATAACGTGCTCCAGTTTTTAATTGATCCTGAATACAATATTCCCAGCACCCTTAAGGACAGTTTTTATTGAAGTCATAAGGCCTGGCACATGGTAGGCATTTAATAAATATTTGTTTAACAAAAGATTGAAGGTTTGATCATTTTAGAGGACAATTCCCTCTTTGAAATTGGCTTTTCTTATGGCAGCCAGTGGATTTATTCATTTTTAAAGGGCAAATGCTTGCTCATGGATTGGAAGAACAAATATTGTAAAAATGTCTATGCTACCCAAAGCAATCTACACATTCAGTGCAATCCCTATCAAAATACCATCAGCATATTTCACAGAACTAGAACAAACAATCCTAAAATTTGTATGGAACCAGAAAAGACCGTGAATAGCCAAAGTAATGTTGAAAAAGAAAACCAGTGCTGGAGGTATCACAATTCTGGACTTCAAGCTGTATTACAAATAGCTGTAATCATTAAGATAATATGGTACTGGCATAAAGACAGATACATAGATCAATGGAACAGAAGAGAGAGCCCAGAAATGGACCCTCAACTCTATGGTCAACTAATCTTCAACAAAGCAGAAAAGAATGTCCACTGGAAAAAAAGACAGCCTTTTCAACAAATGGTGTTGGGAAAATTGGACAGCCACATGCAGAAGAATGAAACTAGACCATTTCCTTACACCACACACAAAAATAGACTCAAAATGGATGAAAGACCTAAATGTGAAACAGGAATCCATCAAAATCCTAGAGGAGAACACAGGCAGCAACCTCTGTGACCTCAGCTGCAACAAATTCTTGCTAGACACGTCTCCAAAGACAAGGGAAACAAAGGCAAAAAGGAACTATTGGGACTTCATCAGGATAAAAAGCTTTTGCACAGCAAAGGAAACAGTTAACAAAACTAAAAGGCAGCCTACAGAATGGGAGAAGATATTCGCAAATGACATATCAGATAAAGGGCTAGTATCCAAAACCTATGAAGAACTTATGAAACTCAACACCCAAGCAACAGAAATTCCAGTCAAGAAATGGGCATGAACAGACGTTTCTCCAAAGAAGACATACAAATGGCCAACAGACACATGAAAAGATGCTCAACATCATTCAGCATCGGGGAAATACAAATCAAAACCACAATGAGACACCACCTCACATTTGTCAGGATGGCTAAAATTAACAACCCAGGAAACAACAGATGTTGGTGAGGATGTGGAGAAAGGGGAACCCTCTTACGTTGTTGGTGGGAATGCAAATTGGTGCAGCCACTCTGGAAAACAGTATGGAGGTTCCTCAAAAGGTAAAAATAGAACTACCCTACAACCCAGCAATTGTACTACTAGGTATTTACCCAAAGGATGCAAAAATAGTGATTTGAAGGGGCACATGCACCCCAATGTTTGTAGCAACAATGTCCACAATAACCAAACTATGGAAAGAGCCCAGATGTCCATCCACAGATGAATGGATAAAGAAGAAGTGGTATTCCACATAATGGAATACTACTCAGCCATCAAAAAAATGATATCTTGCTATTTGCAATGACATGGATATAGCTAGACGGTATCATGCTAAGCAAAATTAATCAGTCAGAGAAAGACAAATACCATATGATCTCACTCATATGTGGAATTTAAGAAACAAAGCAGATGAATATAGGGGAAGGGAAGGAAAAATAAAATAAGGTAAAAACAGAGAGGGAGACAAACCATAAGAGACTTTTAATCATAGGAAACAAACTGAGGGTTGCTGGAGGGGGGGTGGTGGGGGGATGAGGTAATTGGGTGATGGACATTAAGGAGAGCACTTGAAGTAATGAACACTGTGTGCTCTATGCAACTGATGAATCACTAAATTCTACCTCTGAAACTAATAATACACTATATGTTAACTAAATTGAATTTAAATAAAAAATTTTAAAAAAAGGGCAATGTTAATGGTAATGAAAATTGAATTGATTTATGATTATAGCCACTTGGAGTCACCCACATTTCAGACAGAATAATAGAAGAACCCTCTTGTAAAAGGAGTTTTTCCTTATTATTTGGTTCAGGTAGAATTGATGAAGGTTAGATTCCTCTCCTCAAAACAGATAAGGTCTGTTGAAAATGTCAGAGTTCCATGAGAATCAGGCATCTATCTCCTTTCTTTCCCATCAGTCTATGGTGCATCTTAGTATAGGCTAGAGATGCTCTGGGTGCCTGCATTATGTCCCTATGATAAAGAGAACTTAATGTTGCTTTCTCCGCTCCATGGCAAAAACCTTATTAAGACATCACTTCTTTTGATGGGACTTATACAATTGACCGCTTCACTAATTGTGCAGTTCATCTTGCCCCACTCCCCAATTTTCCCTCTTCAAAACCTCATCCTGCAAGCAAATTCGATACCCACATTTCCTTTTCCTAAAATCAAGCACTAGCCTTTCCCACTATATTTGTGATGTATTTCACAGTTGGAACATTAGCCCTGTAATGATGGCTCAAGTCCAGCAACCTGCAGACTTTTCCCCATGATTAGTTGTACTTAGGTCTCAACAATCTAGGATGGAACCAGTTTTGATAGTCATTCAACTGACAGTTATGCTCCACTTAATTCTATGCCACATGAGACAGAGACATCTTTGATTGTGTTAGATTCCTCAATGGTGTGCTTCCAATGTCCAAGATTCCTCTCTTGCAATGTGGCTAAATTAGGGACCTGATTTTAGTAGTTCAATTTTGTTGGCATTTTTCTTCTAAGTTTTAACAGTTTAAGCCTTTAGGAAAATTGGATTCTAGAAAAATAATTTCAACTTCCCCCACCCTCCACAGCTGAAAATCAAAAAAGGTAGAAATAAGGGCATATCAGCTATTATAATTTCAGTTACTATCAAGAGATTCTTATTGAGCATCTAGTCTTGTGTAAATGGAACTCCTTTTATTCTTGATGGAACTCCCAAATAAGATGAATGTATAATGTTTTAATGTTTATATCCTCCTGCCAAGGTACCAGTTGTTTGTTTAGATACATGGCTACAATTCAACAATCTTGTGAATTCCATTTAGTCCAAGTATCCGGCAGATGAAATAAATATTGCTGTGGACTTGAATGCCACGATAGATGGTAGTTTCCAGAGCCTTACCTGGACTCATTTTCAAGTATAGGAGGATTGTTTCCTCATGGGTCATCCTTTTAAGTGGAATGTTCCTGTTCAAATTAATATTTTTCTCATAGGGTAACTTTACTAACATTGCCATTTTAAGACTCCTCTTCCCTTCTGCAATACTTAGTGTCCCTCCAGTGTTTGCACAGTCCTGGACTTGATTATTTTTCCTTGTCCAATCCTCTTAAATTGAAATGTTAAATAGGACTGAGTTGTTAAAAAGGTTCTACAAACTTAAAAATACTCTTTTATGGTCTGAAGAGTTCCTGAGACTCCATTCTTATGCCTTTTGAGAGATATTTCTCTTCTTAGCCCCTATCAACAAATTGGCATTCTGAAATTCTTATTTCTCCTTTGTTAGACTTCCTTTAAGCCCCAAGTTGATAAGGATTTCCAGGATGTTAAAATATAATAATCCTGACTATTGGAGCGCCTGGGTGGTTCAGTTGGTTAAGCGTCCAACTCTTCTTGGTTTTGGCTCAAGTCATGATCTTGCAGCTGTGGGATCAAGACCCACGTTGGGCTCTGTACTCAGTGCAGAGTCTGCTTCAGATTGTCTCTCCCTCTCTCTCTCCCTCTCACTCATTCTCTCTCTCAAATAAACAAATAAATAAATAAAATAAAATCTTTAAAAAAAATCCTGATTATTTTAGCAAGTTGTCATAGAAAATGGCACCAAAAAAACTATTTAAGCATATAATAAAATTTAAATATTATTGGGCGCCTGGGTGGCTCAGTTGGTTAAGCGACTGCCTTCGGCTCAGGTCATGATCCTGGAGTCCCGGGATCGAGTCCCGCCTCGGGCTCCCTGCTCGGCAGGGAGTCTGCTTCTCCCTCTGACCCTCCTCCCTCTCATGCTCTCTGTCTCTCATTCTCTCTGTCTCAAATAAATAAATAAATTAATTAATTTAAAAATTTTTAATATTATTTTAAACTTCTTATCACATCTCAAAACCCCAAATATAATAGTTTTTTCAGTTATTCCAGAACGTGGCTGTTGGAAAAATAAGGACTGCCAATTTAGGGAAATGATTACGTACTGGATGGGTTTGTTGAGTGAGGTTACAGAAATAGAAATTTCTAATAAATATCTTGAAGGGGTTTATTTCTCCCACCTATGTAGTTCTATGAAACCAGTTTGAAACTCTGTAAACACTAGGTCCTAGAAGCGTTGTCATCAGAAAAAGTCAAAGTTTGATATGACTTGTGAGTTAATCTTTCTCTTCCACATTCTTCCTTCTTTCTTGCCTTTATTTTTTTCCATTTTTTTCTTTAATTTTTTAAAAGTCTTTATTTATGTGAGAGAGTGAGAGAGCACAAGTGGGGGATGGGGGGGGAAAGGGAGAAGGGGAAGCAGACTCCCTGCTAAGCAGGGAGTCTGAGATGGGGCTCAATACCAGGACCCTGAGCCAAAAGCAGCCATTTAATGGACTGAGCCACCCAGGCACCCCTTTAATGTTTTTTTCTTACCAACAAGTAAAAGTAGTAACATTATCACTGAATGTATTTGTAAGTATTAAAAGGAAAGTAATGTAGTTAATATTTTAAATGTAATTCATTGGGCGCCTGGGTGGCTCAGTTGGTTAAGTGACTGCCTTCGGCTCAGGTCATGATCCTGGAGTCCCGGGATCAAGTCCTGCATTGGGCTCCCTGCTCAATGGGGAGTCTGCTTTACCCTCTGACCATCTCCCCTCTCGTGCTCTTTCTCACTCTCTCTCTCTAAAATAAATAAATAAAATCTTTAAAAAAAATAAATGTAATTCATTTTATGAATAGTTGCGCAGTATTCCATACAATATATATGCCATAATATTTTTCAAGCATCTTTGCATTGGTGAACATTCATGTTTTGCAATTGAAAAGAGAGGAAGGAAGAAAGAAAGAACAAATAGTGCTTAAGTATTTGTACATATATTCTTATATGATCATTCTTTTGGGTGAAGTTCTTTTGGATAATTTCTTGATCTAATTGTAAGCTTATTTTAAATGTTTTTAGTTATTGCCTATATATTTCTATAAGGATTACACCAATTTCTTATAACCTTTTTACATAAGTAATGGTTCTGACATAATACCATCTATATGGTTTAAAGAGGCATGAAGAATAGATCAAGAAAAGCCAGTTTCTCTCCTATTAGAGTTTTTGAAAGAGAGACTAGAAGAAGATATAGTAGAACAAATAGTAAAAGATATAATAACGATTTCAAAGGAAAAAAAGTGATTGCTTAAAAGTGAAAACTAAAATTACATCAGACTTTTTGGCTGTAATGTAGGTTGCTAGCAAACAATGTTTCCAAGGTGCTAAAGGAAAATTATTTAGGTGCTATACATAACTAAGCTTTCATTCTAATGTAAGAGTAAAAGTAAATTTTTCTTGTCCATTTCCTTGGGTGAGTCAGGGCCTACCCTACTGCATGTGAGTAGAGAAAACACAAAAGGTAGAGGTAGGGATGCTTAACAGTAAGTGCTTGAGTGTTTCCTGCCCCCACTTCCCTTCCCATACTCCAAGAGCTAGATAATTACACTTGAGAAAGAGGGGTGGGGAAAAAAGCATTCTGGGCAGAAATGCTAGATGGCTCCCTGAAGGGAAAGGCAACTCAGTAGAGGGATGACAAAGTGGAAAGTTGAGCCCATATTTTAATGTCAGAGGCTGTCTCAACCTGAGGCCTGTTCTTACTCAGTCCAATAGGAAGTAAGATCTAGGTTTTTACTCTTTCATGAGAAATACTTTACCTACTCTATTAGTTATTTGTCACTACACAACAAATTACTCTAAAACTTAGGGCTTAAAACAATAAACTTCTATCATCTCACAACTTCTATGGGTCAGAAATCTGAGTGTGGCTTAGCTGGGTGCCTGGGCCTCAAGACCTGTCAAAAGGATGCAGTCAAGGTGCAGCAAAGGCCATGGTCTTATCTGAAACCTCAAATGGGGAAAGAGCTGCTTCCCAACTAACTTCTTTCATGTGTTTATTAGCAGGACTGTTTCTCATTGGCCAGAGGCCTTCCTCACTTTCTTGCTATGTGGCCTCTCCACAGAGCAGCTCACCACTTGACAGGTAAGTTCTATCAGAGTGAGCTAGTGAGAGCAAGAGAAAGTAGAATCCAGTCTTTTTCTAATCTAATATTTGAAGTGACATCCTATGGTATATTCTCATTAGAATCAAGTTTCTAGGTCCAGCCCACACTCAAGAAGAGAAGATTAAGCAAATGTAAGAATATAGAATGCATCATTGGCAGCTGTCCTTCAGACTCCTTATCCCTATCGTATATAAGCACACAGGGAAAAATAAGGAGAATCTGAGGAGTGCAATAGAAAAAAAAATAATAAACTGAAGAGCTTATAATAGGGGGAAAAAAAGGTACATCAAAGAGAATAGCATTTTAAATAAGATTAATATTCCCAAAGAAGTAAGGGCAGATACTGGTAATATGAAGTAGGATCCAAAAATTGATAAAAAGGACCAGCTGGGAGGTAGCACTTTGAAAAATGTAATTGTTGAAAGAATAGAATGTGTAGGATGTATATCACAATGTATGTAGCTGAACAAAAATACATAGACTGCAAGAGTTGATGGATGAAACTATCCAAATGGCATTCAAAAGTGACAGAAATGGAAACAATAACACTCAAGAGAATTTAAAAAACCCATACTTGAATAGTAGGAGTCACAGAGAAGAAGAAAAAGTATTGATAGAGGGGGATAAATATGTGAGGAAATAATGACTAAGAATATACCTAGATTGTTTCTTTTATTAAGATTTATTTATTTATTTTAGAGGGGAGGCAGAGAGAGAGAGAGGGAGAGAGAGAGAGAGAGAAAATCCTCAAGCATACTCCCCACTGAGGAGGGAGCGAGACACAG
Source organism: Neomonachus schauinslandi (assembly GCF_002201575.2). Lineage (NCBI taxonomy): Eukaryota > Metazoa > Chordata > Mammalia > Carnivora > Phocidae > Neomonachus > Neomonachus schauinslandi. Next base: position 31,032,265 of record NC_058407.1, on the reverse strand, counting down.
GGCTACATCCTAGGACCCTGAGATCATGACCTGAGTCAAAACCAAAAATCGGACACTCAACTGACTGAGCCACCCAGGTGCCCCTACCTGGATTGCTTCTTTTTTTTTTTTTAAAAGATTTTATTTATTTGACAGAGAGAGACACAGTGAGAGAGGGAACACAAGCAGGGGGAGTGGGAGAGGAAGAAGCAGGCTTCCTGCTGAGCAGGGAGCCCGATGTGGAACTTGATCCCAGGACCTTGGGACCATGACCTGAGCCGAAGGCAGACACTTAATGACTGAGCCACCCAGGCACCCTCCTGGATTGCTTCTAAAACTTAACCTGAAGTTTGTTTCTTCAGCTCTTACCATAAGTCAATAAGCCATTTAAAACTCTGTAATTAATACTTCCTTGCTAAAACTAGCTATGGAGGATTTTGTTTTTTGTAATTGAATCCTGGCTAATATTGTGTTACTTCCCAGTAGAATATAAAATAATATATAACTTTAAAATCAGCAGAGGTAAAGTTAATCTATCCAATGGAAGTCAAAAAGGGAGAAAAGAAATGGAAGCAGAAAACACAAAATTGAGATGAAAGAAATATAGCAACGCAAAATAACATACATATAAATATAAACTTATGGTATCACTATGAAGGGTTATGTAGCAGTATTAAATGAAACTAAATGTGCATATACCTTGTCATCTAGCAATCCCACTCCCTGGACTATAGCCCAGGAAAATTAGCACATTGTTTGACAGATAAGCAAATATAAGAATATGTATCACAGTATTGTTTGTGGTCCTAAAAAGATGAAAACATGTATGGTGGCTACAGCTTTAGTACTTGGAAGCAAAGAACTAGATTTCCAAAGAATGACATGGTTGGATCTAAAAAAGTAGAATTAAAAAAAAAAAAGAGCTAGATCTATATAATACAATCCTATATCAATGCAAGTTAAAAAGAACTCATGGTTAAACACAGACATATAAAACTGCATTATAAAGCAGTCAGAGGGATGCCTGGGTGGCTCAGGTCATGATCTCAGGGTCCTGAGATCAAGCCCAGCATTGGGCTCTGTGCTCAGTTTGGAATCTTCTTGGGATTCTCTTTTCCTCTCCCTCTGCCCCTCCTGCTCATGCTCCCCCCTCCCCACAAAATAAATAAATGAATCTTAAAAAAGAAATAAATCAGTCAGAAATCATAAAGCAATAGTACTTGCACATTGCTATCATTATCTATTGCTAGGTAGTAAACTGCCCCACACTTAGTGACTTAAAACAATCATTTATTATTTCACAATTTTGTGGGTCAGGAATCCAGGTAGGACTCTACTGGACGATTCACCTTTGCATGGCATTAACTGGGGTGACAACTGGTATTTAGTAGTAGAGGGCTGGTTTGCAACATATAAGATGGTTTCGCTCATATGCCTGGTACGTTGGTAGAGATGGCTGGAATACTGGATTCAACTGGGACTGTCAATGCCTACATGTGGCTTCTCCAACATGGTGGACTCAGGGTAGGCAGACATTTTACATGGCATCTCAGGGCTCCTGGAGAAGGAATTCTAAGAGGCAGGACACAGAAGCTGTTAGTTTCTTAAGGTCAGGGCTCTGAAAGTTGCACAGTGTCATTTTGCCATATTCTATTAGCCAAAGCATTCACAGATCCCACCCGATTCAAAATAAGGCATTTGAATTCATCTCTTAATGAAAGGAATGTCCAAGAATTTACAGCCTTATTTAATCTGCCACGTATGAGTAGAGCTAAGACACACAGTATTGATTAAGCAAGAGAGAAGATCTATAACAAAAACTTTTACAGCCTATGTATTTTTCTATAGTTCATATATCTCCAGAGCCATATATTAGACCCAGTAGGGTAGAAGACAATAAGAATGGAGGGGAAAGTACTGAGGTTAGGGGACACAGGGAAAATAGAGTAATATAAAGTGAGAGGAATTTTGTGTGTACCAATGATGATATGTGCCAGGGACTTCAGAGTGTCCATCAGTGGGGATGGTTAAAAGAGAAAAGGTATAGTAATTCCTTCCTTAAATCAAGTTAGAGGGCTATCTCTTTGGACTGTGCCACCCTAGCACTCACTAATTTAATTGCATTTAAAATAATGTCCTTGTGAGTGTTTAAGTACTTAAATGTGTTACCAGATCTTAGTACCTTTGAGGAAAACATGCTCTATCATTTATATTCATGGTTTTTTTTTCCTTTTGAAAACCCGAATCACCTAGAAGACAGAGGAAGTTATGGGGGGCTGTATCTATGTATGTGTGTGTGATGCGCATGTGTGATCTGGAACTGTTTTTATTATTCATTATTTCTTCCTTCTTAATTGTAGAGTTGGCATAAAAATCTGCCAAGATTTCTTCAGGGTGAGGCTCTACCAGCTGTTGAAAGGCAAGAAAACCCTGCTATTTCTAATTTGAGTTTTACATAATGTTTTGTCATTTGGCTACTAAATTAAACTCCTTTCTTCCCTAGCTCTAATACTTATACTACAAAAATAAATTTTAAGGCTCCAAATGTCAAATGTGATTTAGTTTATCAAACTAAATACTTTCATTTCTGTTGCTTACATAATTCTCATATCTAAGGAAAAGAATATCATAACTTAGTTTATAAATTTGAACATTTTAAATTAAAGATAGATCATCTTTGAATCTGAACTTAAAAATCAACAACACCATAAGTGAACATCTGGCCATAATTTGTTCATCAATAATTTATCAGTTTTCAGTATTGCAGACTCAGTCTCTTAAGCACTTGGAAATAAGGGAAATGAGATTGCCTGCTCAGAATCAAGCAGTATGGTCCACATTAGAGGAATATGAAAAGATACTTTAAGGAGGAAAAATGGCTTCTAGACCAGGAAAATTTGACTATCATCAGACCAAGGATATTAATCTAGTGAAAAGTCCACTAGTCAGATGAGAGCTGTGAAAGTGTGTAAAAAGAAAGTTCACAAAGGCACATCACACTGTGAAAAACACCAAAAGTAATAATGTCAATAAAAATCTTATGTATTATTAACTAATAAAAATGGTGATTGTAAAGTCTAAGAATCTTAATCATATAACAAAGTAAAAAGCATAGAATCATAAATGTTTAGATTTGAGAAAGACTTCAGGGGCATCTGACCTACCTTCTCCCCACTTTTCTTTCAGAAACATCCAAGATAACTTTGAATGTCTTCAGTTTTTGCTTTCTGACTATTAAGCTGCCCATTCCCCTTTAGATTTAGAATGTCGATGTACCCATTGAATTTGTCAGTTCACTTCTGGTCCACTGTAATAGTAGTTCATATAAAACCAATATTTATTCATTGATTAGATGAATTATTTTCTAAAACAAATGGAGAAATCGTTCATGTAAACAGACAGTGGCAGGTAGGGATTATTCTCAGACTCTTAGGTGGAATTTTGGATTTGGATGGACATCTCAGGAAGAAGAGTGTATTCCTGGGTACTGAATCTGTTTTTCATTTCTCCTTCCCCCAGGCCATGTAGTGGTGGTAGCAACTTCACACTAAGTGCAGGCAGGTACTAGTGCTGATGAAGAGTAAAATGTTCATCACACTAGAGGTTATATCAGTCTACTCAACATTTGTTTGCTGTCAACTCTGTGAGGAACATGATGCTACTCATTCTTCATCACCATGTCATGCAATTTTCACAGCATGCCTTCAAAGTAGGTTTTATAATTAGACAACCTTGGAGATGTTAAGAACATTATCCATGATCAAAGTTTAGAACTTGTATTTGAACACAGGACTCCAGATGTGGGGGCACACTGGCTGTCATGACATTTTCTTACCCAGGCCCCTTTCACTGTTGCTTGGCTCTCCTCTTGTTGCCCACCTGCATGCGTCCTCCAGCAATCTCTTTGTTATTTTCTTCTTGTGAGGCCTATTACAGTTCATTTTAATTAAAAAATATGTGCATTTATTATATATCCACTGTTGAAAAATGAGGAAATATAGATAAACAACAACAAAAATACCCCAAACAAAATAAAACCAACAAAAATTGCTTGAACTATTGCTCTACTACCCAGAGAACAATTGTTCCATGGGGAACCATTGCAATATTGATACAACTTTATGCTTCTCTTATTCTGAACACATTAATAAATGGCATCATATTATAGTACTGTTTTATGTCCTGCACTTATCATCAGCATCTTTCCATTTCTGCAAGTAGGCATCTTCATCATTATGTCTATTTGGGTTTTTAGAAGCTGTTACATTAACTGAATTTTATATCAGGTGTCTCTTAATTCACTACTTTTAAAAAATATTTGTTTCTGAGTATAGAATATTTGCTTATTATTTAAAAATTAAATAATTATAGTAAACATATCATGTAGCAAGTGAAAGCCTGCCTTGCAATTGGTACATACAATTCTTTTTTTTTTTCTTTTAAAATAGTTCTGTAATTTTTTGATGTTTCTCTTTGAAGATTTCTTTTTTTTTTTTTAAAGATTTTATTTATTTATTTGACAGAGAGAGACACAGCGAGAGAGGGAACACAAGCAGGGGGAGCAGGAGAGGGAGAAGCAGGCTTCCCGCCGAGCAGGGAGCCCGATGCGGGGCTCGATCCCAGGACCCTGGGATCATGACCTGAGCCGAAGGCAGACACTTAACGACTGAGCCACCCAGGCACCCCTCTCTTTGAAGATTTCTTTACAGCAATAGATACTCCAATAATTTGAAAGATTTGGATATGTACACAAGGATAGAAAAAGTGTGCCTTGCTACTTATCTATCATAATTAGGGGAAATTTTCTTGCTCATGCTCTCTCTTTCTTTCTCTCAAATAAATAAATAAAATCTTTAAAATATATATATAGCTCTGAATTTGGAAGTTAAATTTATTTTAAAAATATGAGTAAGCTACATATATACTTTAAATTTTCTAATACCCTCATAAAACAGAAAAAAGGTGAAAATAATTAATTGTAATAGTATATTTTATTTATGACCCACTATATCCAAAATATTATTATGTCAATATTTAATCAAATAAAAAGTTAGTGAGATATTTTACATTCTTTTTTGTATTAAGTCTTCTAAATCTAGTGTATATTTTGCACTTAAGCTCATCTTACTTTGGACTTGACCACATTTTGAGTGTGCAATAACTATATATGGCTAGTGTCTAGTATATTGAAAGGCATAGCTCTAGACATGAACAATGATGGTAATAATAATTAGCCATATAGATTTAAAACTAAAGCACAGATTATGAATCTAAACTTTAAAAAAAAAATCCAGGTAAAAACAATGATTTGCCCTGTATTTCTATGGGTTTACATTTTTGAGTCAATTGGCTGCATCTAGAAATCCAAACTAAAGTCAAGCAAAATGGTAACTAATTAGCCTTAATGAAAAGCTAACCTCCATCATCACTTACTGGTTTATGTTCAGTGACAAGTATGTAGTAGATATTAGATATGTTGTTGTTCTTTTATTTATTGGGATTATAAACTTTGATCTTTTAACATTATGGTCTGAGTTACTCAGCTGGTCTTGGATACATTTCCAATAGTACACCGAAAGACGTTGCTTCGGCTGATTAATTATTCATATGAGATTACCATTTTTCTTAGGAAACCACAGGTTGGCAGTATCTGTACAAAGATATGAGGCAGAAATAGAACAGGAAACTTGGAGAATATGCCAATATTCAGATTTCACTTAATTTTTATTTCATTGCCAAAAATCAGAGGACTGGAAATTTTTGTTAGAGTGTAAAAGTAAGCACTCAGCTTTATGAAGATATTATAATTTCATTGATAGGACTTATAATTCTGTTACTGCTTATCGACCCAAATGATAGGACATTTCTTTGGGCAAATTGGAGTGCCCTTAATTCACCTTTGTAACCTCTTTATATATTTGGGGATAACAGTAGCAATTAATATTAATATATAGCCATCTCCCTTCCTAAAAAAAATAAAATAATAAACACAAATCTGACATATTAAAAAATGACCTGACTTCTAATAATGAAAATGGGAAAAAAATGAAAGAAAGGAGACATACACAGTCACACATAGGGCAGAGTAAGCAATATGAGAATGATACTCCAAAATATTCACTCCCTAAGAAATGCATATTCCCCAGAGAAGAGAAAAACCTGAATTCAGTTGAGAAGTATTTTTAATCAGACTATGGGAGAAGCCAGTGTTTTGATAATAAACAAGTCCACACATGATCCAGACTAAATTGGTTGGCTTAATCAGTCCTTCACTACCTTAGATGACAAGTTTTTCTTTTTTTAATCTGCTGAAATATTTAATTGAAAAATATCTGAAATGAATGCTTTATTGCATCTCTTCTTAAATCCAACAATCCTTTCAGAGACTTGAGCTTACATAATCAACTTATTAAAATTTTGTTTCATGTTTGGTGAAATCAACATAGTAAAAGCACCAACAGTAATAAGAGCATTTTCCTTAGTAGAGAAGTTCAGGCATATTTATTTACTATTTACCACACAGTTTCTCCATAACATTTCTCAGCTTATTTAGCTCATTAAGAAAAAGATGATTTGATTTTTATCCTGCATACATTAAAATTGATTTTCCCACTTACTGCAGATGATGAAAAAAGATGTCTACTTGGTGGATGAAGGAGATGAATATTTCATTTCTACATTTTATAGTTACAGCTTTATGATTAGAGAAAGAAAACACAAAACACTTCATCTTGCAGAGCTCAAAGGGAAAACAGCAGAACTCAAAAACAGAAAATAGGAATAGAAAAAATTTAGAACAAAGTGCTGAAATAAATTAAAAGGAATTTAGAAACTAATATAAATATTTAGAAATTATTCCTAAGGCAGTGCTTTTTGTGTATGCAAAGGAGATAAAGTTACATTTAGCAGTGTTTCAATTCTCTTTATTCCTCCTCTGTTCTATCATCTACATGACTGCACATACCAATGAGTATCCGCAGCTTGCAGAAAATCTTTTATGAATAGTTCTGCCAAAAATATTACTTCGAGTTGTACAAAATAAAAAATTTAAATTTGAATACACAGTTAGCTATCATTTTTAGAATTGTATTCTTTGAAACAACACTACCACTGCAAACTCAGGAAAAAAGGGATTCCAAGGTCAACTTTTTGGGAAATACTACATATATTTCTCTCTTAGAGATTTACAGTGGGCTTTATCATTATTAAGGTTCTGATAAATCCTGCAGTATAAAGACTTTGCTAACTTAGTATTTCCCAAATGTATTTAAATAGGAAGCCTTTTTAAAATTTGACATCTTGTAGAACAACTGTTTAAGGAAAAAAATATTTGGGAAAATACTACTGTAGACCCACAATATTTATATTGGTTACAGCTCCACACCCTTGAGTATTTTCAAATTCATAAAACCCAGAAATTAAGAAATTAAGAAACAGATGTTTGGGAATTAGCTAGGCTAGCAAAGTAACTTGCTTGTCAAAACTAACATCACAGCTCATGAGCTTTGAATTCATGCTAGATGCTTTTATTACAAGATCTTCATTTCTCCAGATACTTATGTCTCAGAACAGCCATATGGTGCTAATGTCTTTATTCTCATTATAGTTGAATAAATCATGGGATTTTTTTTGTGCTCACTGATAAGTAGCTGGAAGTATAAATAATAAATCTATGATGGCCAAAGATTAGAGATTCAGCATAAATAGTTGTGTGGCCCAGTTATTTAATATCTCTGTACCTCCATTTCCACATCTATGAGTTGGGATAATAGTAGTGCCCACTGCGTAGAGTTCTTATAAAAGCCAAATGAATTAATACTTGTTAAGTTCTTAGAACAGTGCCTGTAGTATTCAAGGGTTGTTAAATTAAACACAAAATATTTTCTTCACCAATCATAGATTTGAATTTTGTGAACTGTAGACAGCAATTGTGTCTTTCCATGTGTGGTAGGAAAATAGAAGGAAGAGAAAAAGAAATAAACAAAATACCTGCTTCATTTACCATAGCAAATGCATCAATTGCTTCAACATCCATAATTCTGAGAGTTCTTACATTTTCATTATTTGCTGGGTTTGCTTTGTTTTAAACTAAGATAAAAACAAGAGAGGGAGACAAACCATAAGAGACTCTTAACTATAGGAAATAAACTGAGGGTTGCTGGAGGGGAGGGTGGTGGGGGGATAGGGTAACTGGGTGATGGGCATTAAGGAGGGCACTTGCAGGAATGAAAATTGGGTGTTGTATGAGTCACTAAATTCTACCTCTGAAACTAAGAATACAGTATTTGTTAATAAAAAAATAAAAATAAATAAATGTGGTCTTAGATCTATCATCGGAAAGTCAAGTTGAAATTCCTATGAGCCACCTAGATGACTGGAATCAGAACCAGAATCTATGTGGCTGTGGCTCAGAAATGTGCATGTTTAACAGGTACTTTTGGTGATTCTCAAAAATACTAAAGTTTAAGAACCTCTAGCAGACACTGTTCAAACCCTGTAACTGCACAGGGCTCATTTTGGGTGGCTTTCTCTAGTCTGTTCAGGTTCAATCCACCAGTTTGCCCAAGTAACACAAACCTGAAACACAGTGTCTTAACTAATTAAGGAGTTTTACCCTCTGGTAATAAGTCTGTGATAGGCAGTGGAGGATCAACAGAGTTTTTCTATTCAGCCTCAGGGTTGCAGGTTCCTAGCATCTTTCTGCTTTGCCATCCTTAGCATTTGCTTGTTGCCTTGTGGCACAGGGCATTGTTCTTCCTCTGAGCATCATTTTCACATTCCAGGCAGGAAGAACAGGAAGGGAAAAAGGCAAAGGCCCATCCCAGCTGAGACTGCTCCCCTTTTAAGGAATTTATCTGGAAGTTTTCCTCCATAACAACCACTTTTAACTCATTAGCAGTTATTTGCAAGGAAGGCTAGGAAATATCATGTTTTCGTTTTTGTTTTTGTTTTAAAAGAATTTATTTATTATTTGACAGAGAGAGACACAGCGAGAGAGGGAACACAAGCAGGGGGAGTGGGAGAGGGAGAAGCAGGCTTCCCGCCGAGCAGGGAGCCCGATGCGGGGCTCGATCCCAGGACCCTGGGATCATGACCTGAGCCGAAGGCAGACGCTTAACGACTGAGCCACCCAGGCATCCCGGAAATGTCATGTTTTAATGGGACATATTTTTATGCCCAGCAAAATTGAAGTAGGCTCTTTGGCATACTCTATATTGCAGGCTTAATGAAATTATGTTTTCTCAGCCTCCACACTTCTGTGTGTACGGTTTACTTGAACAAAATTGCCCTTTCCCACTTAACTATTTTATGAATTTCTATTCCTTAACATCAATTCAAGTTATCCATTCCTCTGTGAAGGGTTCCCATTCCACCAAAGCAACCCCTCCCTCCCGGTTTCACATTCACAGTACTCTATTATAGCACTATTGTATATACTAAGTCAGTAGACTGAGATCACTTTGAAGGCCAAGATAGATGGCTTATGTCCAGAGGCTGACTACAGCAGTTGACTCACAGTATATATTTTTTTAATAAATTTTTATGGAATGAATAAATGAATGAATATACAAAAATTTAAATGAACAACTGAACTTATGAATGAAGAGTGGAGCATTAATTGTAAATAACTCAACAATTAAGATAAAAGACAAACTGAGATGCACATTCCAGAAACAGGTTTTGCAGTCATCTACATTCTTCTTTTGGAAAAGCCAGTTTGTACCAAGCTCCACATTTTGATTCTGAATATGAGGAGATGAATTGAACAAGGGAATTCACGACATCCAGCACAATCTCCCAGAAGTCCAGACACCATCAAAGGTTGGGAGAAGTGAAAGACTACCAATGGAAAATTTCAAGGAGAGTTTGACTAAAGAAGTCCCATACTTCCCTCTACCTAACATTTCAGCCTACTTTCCTCTATTCCCCTTCATAAATATGTGAATCCAGAGTGTTGCATCCCGACTAATTTAGTTACTGCCTGATGTTAATGCTGGATGCCCTTCTCTTTTTCTTTGTGCGTGTTAACCCACCCCCATGGTACACCTCTCCCTTCCTAAAATTTCCCTAGCTTTTCCTTTTGCCCATTTTCTACTAGTGCTTTATTGCCCCTTAATTTCTAACTTCCCTATGAAATCTTGACGCCACCAACAAACTGCCCTCTGTAGCATATGACCTCAGAGCATTTAATGTCTTTATTACTAATTTGGGTCCTATTCAATTGTGTATTTGCCTCATAGCATTCATTTTTCTGTGATCTTTTATGTTCCAAAACTATTTAACCACTCTTTAATTTATCCATATCTATTCTCCTCAAGGTTATGTGCCGTTTGAAAGTGGGGCTGCCATACTTCTCTTGATTTAGTGCTATTCTATATTTCTCAGAAACAAAGCAAAACAAAGCATTTTAATGCTTTTTATGTTGATGAGTAAACTCAAATCCTAACACTAATACTAATGTATTTTCAGAATATTACTTCAAATTTTACTACAAACTATGTCAGTTATATCGCTTACCAAACTTACATCATATCATCATGATATGGAGAGGTTCTAGTGTTTTGAAGACAGTTGACACAAAACATGAGTCCTTCCCCTTGCTTCAAAGACATTTTTTAATGGATATATAATACTAGTTTCATGTACATTTAAAAATCATATTTACTTAGCCTGCTATTTAGTGTAATGAAGTAAACAGAAAACATGTAACTCCCAAATTTAAAGCTATATATGTCATCAAATTAACAAGGCTACAAACTGAGTCACATGTCCAAGGTGGCAATGACACTGGGTTCAGGGTGTGATTTCCTTTCTTATTCCTTGTGAATAAATCAATAAAGTTTAATTATTTAATCACTATACAATTGCAAGATCTTTGACTCTGTCCTGAGTCTGCCACGGCCACAAGTGCATTTACCTATAGCAGCCTCCTAAATTGTTAAACAGAATGGTACCTCTTTATAATGACAAAGGAAGGAGTAGTGTGAAAAGGGAATGCTTCTAGTTTTATAGAGAAACTCTAAGATGAGTGGTTGCAATGAACTGAAGGGCAGAATTTGGACCATGATAGTGTATGAGACATATGATTGAGAAGATTGTTACAAAATAGGATTCCACTGAATTTTCAAAGTTACCTCTCAAATTTTGAACATAGGTGTCTCTTGTAACATCTGTTTAATCTAAGCATCAGGATGTAGACTGTGTCATGGGCAGCAGGCAGTATAGATGGATCAGGAAGTTAACCGTCGTGAACCTCATCAACAGCAAAGTCCACAAGAGTAGGTGTAATTTACTGGACATCCATCCATCTTTACTTTCAGAAACATGAGTAATGTTCTTATATTTTTAATTTGCACTCAGTTTCTATGTAAAAAAAAAAAAAAACCTGTGTAAGTGGCTAGAAATTAAATGAGTAGAAATCTATCCTTGAAATTCAAATGGTGGCATGGGAAAATATTTTTACTATAGTACATATATCTCTGATGTCTTCAAGGGAAATTGAATAGTATTTTACCAACTAAGATCAAACAATCTGTAATTACCACCCAGAGACATAAAGTAAAGTTGTAGCAAGTAGAGGCAGGATTAGGTTGCATCACATAGGTAGGCACTATTCTGGTATATGCCCAGGCATTTCCTTGGGGAGCTCACATAGGTTTACCAGAAAATCCATCCCACTAGGCATTATATGGCAAGGTCTTAGTTGCCCTTCTCTGCCATGTCTGAGTTTGTTTCTTTTTTTACATTTGAGGTCTTCAACGAACTTCACATAACTAGAAAGCATAACCAGGCAGCTTTGGTTCATTGAAATGCGCAGGTTGTTGTTTTTTTTTTTTTTTCTTTCCACCTTTTTATAAAATATTTATAAAATCTGTCAATGCATTATATTAGTAATTGCAATATCCTGGATGCACATGAATCTTCTGGGTGTAATTCTTATGGTCTGAAAATTTTATTCTCCTGCATATAAACCATCAAGATATCTTGATTCTTTGCTGGATAAAATACATGTCTTACCCTGAGGCAGGATCTGACTCCAGCCTGAATTTCCTGTGACTATCCACCTCAGGCCCTAAACTCCAGCCTTACAAAATTATCTTTAATTCCTGAGTATCCAGTGTCTTTCACACACTGTGGCTTTGCCCATGGAGTCAAAGTAAGTCTTAAGAGTACACATTTGATCATTTCACTCATCTCTCTTTTTGAATCCTTCAGTGGCTTCATTGTTGTTGCCCATGGGTATTCCTTGACCTGTCCCTGCCCACCTCTCTAGAACATCTTAGGCCACTTCTGTCCTTGTTGTTTATGTCTAAATAATGCTCATCCTCATGCATAGCTGATCGTTGTGTCAGGACCATTAGACATGGTATTGTCATTGTCTCTTAATGTTCTTCCTTCTCTTTTTTCCACTTAGAGTAGATAATTTTATTATCCTCTAGACTTTAACTTCAATGTCACTTCCTCAGAAATATCTCTACTTCCCTCTTCTCTCTATCCCCAAATTAAATTTTCTTATCAAAAATTTTCATTATACTTTTAAAAGACAAATCACCTGTAGTCAACCCTTCAAATTTCCCACTAAAATAAAGATGCACACAGGCAGAGACCTTATTATCTTGCCCACTCCTGTAATCCAGTATGCAGCATATGGCCTGCCCCACAGTGGTTTTTAAATGAGCAATTGATGATTGATCTATATTATTTCTGTTGCCTGGAATCCTACTCTCTAGTGAAATAATAGCATTTCAAGATGCAAATCAAATGTTATCTCTTTCAAGAACATACCCTAATCTCTCCCTTCGATTTGAGTTTACTTTTTTCCCAGTACAGGTTATCATGTTCAGGGGTGGGCCGCTTGTGGAGTGTGGAGATTATTTGTGCTCATGTCTGTCTCCTTCCACATATCTATCTTTGAGGACCATGACTGTGACTCATTCATTTTACATTGCCAGAACCCAGCAGGGCACCTACACAGAGTACACACCAAAAAAACTATTTCTATTTATTAATGGGTCCTTTCTCAATAATCACATTAATGTCTATTTCTCTTTGAGTAAATGGAGTGGAAAAAGTGGAGCAAACAAGGATATTGGGCATCCTGGATTTAGTCTGAGCTTTACCACTGAGGGACCAGTGGAAAAATAGTTAACCTCTCTGATATTTAACTTCCTTATCTTTAAGGGAGATGCCAGTAATGGCTCTTAAAAATTATAATTAAAGTGGTAAATGTAAAAGGTGTAGAATATAAGACTGATTTTATATATATGATGTGCATCAGCTTTTGACCAAATTCCTAATAACATTTGGTGTATTTTTAAATATGCCTTTTCTCCTAAAGGGGGGTTTGGGGGAAAAATTGCTTACTTGAAATTTAAGACTCACTGAACAAAACAAGTCAACAGAACTACCTCTGCTCAGTACAATTACTATGGATTGAGGCCCTGGACTAAACAAGTAATGTTATACAGTGGAGGTTAGGATGACAGACCTGGGGGGCATACTGCTTGAGTTTAGATCCTAGATCTGCCACTTTATAGCTGTGTAACTCAAGGCAAGATACTTCTCTCTGTCTCAGTTCTCACTGGTCCATGAGATGGTAATTGTACCCACTTCAAAGGTTTGTGGTCAGAATTAAATGAGTTGCAGTTCCCCAAATGACCTTCATCATGGCCAAGCCTTTGTCGTAGATATTCCCCCACCTTCCCACTCCTTCATTTCATCTGAGATTGGCTAGTCCATCCTGTAGGAAACTTTTTTTGGCTTTCCAAATTTTGATGGCCCTCTTCTGTGTTTCCACAGTTCCTGGTGCTGACTTTGTGCTGATACTCATACTAGGTACAACTTTATTTCCATAGAATTCCTCTGCAGGTGCCTCTGTAAGTGGCCAGGACCACTGCTTGTGCCCCTGTCACTGCCATTGAAGCATGGATCCATTTTAGACTCAAGGCTGCCAAGGGAGAGAGAAGGTCTTTCTCCTTCCCCACATCCACTTTTTTTTTCATGCGCTTTTGAAGAGAACCTAAAGCAGTGCTGCTTATAACTCAACATCATACCAAGATTCTAAGAAACTATCCTTTTGGGCTTAACATTTATATCTGGGGACTAGACATGAGTTCATGGGTCTGGTCTGGAAGACAGGGCCAATACCCTGCTGTTTTCAGAGTCATCTCTTCTCTCTGACTGCCAAAGCTCTGCCACTGCCTTAAATTTGTTTTCCTAACTCTCTTTTCGCTCAGAATGAATTAATTCCCAGGGGCTTCACAAATCCTTCATGAAAATAGATTTCTGGAGATCTCATTTCAGCATTTCAATGAAAATAACTAACATGGTCTAACTCTCACCAATAGACATTTCCTAGGTTAAAGCTGAGGTCTCCATTGTATTAACACTGAGAAAAAAATCTCCCCTACATATTCTGTGGACCTGTGTTTGTGTGTGTGTGTGTGTGTGTGTGTTTCTTTTACCTCTTTCTTTAGGGATAGTTTTACATTTCTTACATTGCAATATCTGTCTTGCTTTTCAGCCAAATTAAATGCGGCCTCATGTACAAAAGGCAAATAAGTCAGTTGTAAGAAAAGATGAAATGAGAAGTTGGCCCAAGAGCACACAAAGGCATCAGCAAGTGTGAATATACTCCCAGAATGGCTCCCATAAAAGTCAGGAAACGGTCCTCCAGGTAATAAAAGTTCGGAGTTAGTTACTGGAGCTTGTAAGAACTTAATATGCAATGTAGTCTTTTCCATTTAGTCAAATATCTCTTATATTTTCTGACATTTGAATGCAAATAATTCCTTGTTTTATTACATTTTAAAAATTCAGTTAAAAATCATAAAGAAAAGCAGTACAAGTGTGTGATGTGAGAATTAAATGTCAGTTTAGTGCTCAACACACTCCACATCCATTCTCATCTTTCATGGCCATGACCCCATTTATATTCATTGATTTGTTCATTTAATGAATATGTATTGAGCAGCCACAGGCAGTTTGTAAACAAACGAGCATAGCTGCATTCCAATAAAACTGCATGTTTGGCCATTGAAATCCAATATAATTTTCACATATCACAATATTCTTTTTTAAAATTTATTTCAGCTTCAAAAAAAATGTAAAAGCCATTTTTAGCTAATAGATCATATACTGACAGACAGGGTTGGATTTGGCTCATGGATTATAGTTTGCTGATCTCTGGTTTAGAGAACTTGGCATATGAGTTCCATTAGAGGGTGTGTAGGAGTTTTCCAAACAGACAAAGGCATCTAGATTGGAGAAATCACATTTAGCAAAGATATAAGTATGTGAACAGGCACGACTCATTTGAAAAGACAAAAAATAGTATTATTGGCCCTTTGGGTTGGAGGTGGTGGAAAATACATGGAAGGAAACTGAAGGATCCCATGTGCCATACTGGGAATTTGACCCCTATTGAGTAGACAGTGGGGAAACATTGTGGAATTTGTGGCATAATCAGGTTTGCATTTTAGAAAGGTCACTCTAGCAGCCAGGTGAAAAACTGATGAGAGAAGTCCAAGAGAGAAGAAAAGAAAATAATAAAATTATTTTGGTGGTTCAGTGAGAGATACACAGAACAGGTAATCTATTATTTCTGTGAAATTTTCTATTTTTCCCCACAGATGCCATAATCTTTACTGACTCAGGACCACTGCAAATGATATTCCTTTCTTTCTGGAATATTTTTTTCTTTTTGCTTCTATTTGATTACTTAGTTCCTTCTCATCCTTTAGGTTTTCATTTTAATTTTACTTCTACAGATAAGCTTTCATTGACCCTTCAGGTAGGATTCACAGCCCTGTGATACATAACCATAGGACATTACACTTCTCTGTATCAGTGATCATACCCAGGGTATCTGCTCAATGTTGGTCTTTTGTCCTAGACTGTAACCCACATGTCTGCCCCTGTATCCCAGTGCCTACTTCAGAATAGATGCTCAGTGAATATTTGCAGTGGCCATGAAGTTGGAAAAGAGGATATTTACCAAGAAGAACTGACAGGATTGTCTGGCTGAATAGCTGACTTAATGGATAATATAAGGTTAAAGATAATTCCTTGATTTGGGTGACAAAGTGGTTGGTCAGAAAGGAGAGATAACAAAGGATAAATGTCATATCTGAAGCAGTTGTGGGACGGTTGATTTTGAAGTTCCTGTAGGACATCTGAGGGGACACACCAAGAAATATTTTGTCTGCTTCCCACTAGGCTAAGCCGACCATTTGTTCTAGCGATTGCAGTAACTTATGCCTTGGTTTCTGTTTTGAGCTCTTTGCCCAACATATGCTAAGATTTAGAACTCTTTCCCCAAAACATCACTTCTAATATGTTATCCCTTGCTTCAAAAGTTAGTAGAAGACTTTACTCAACATGGAATCCAGGCCCCCTAAACTGATTTCATTTCTCTACTTCGCCTTATTTCCTTAATTCCCCAACATAAGTATTCTCTGGTCAAAATAGTCATCCTATTCACCTCCATTTTCACTATTGTTTTTCCTGTCTTTACTTGTTCTGTCCCTCTGGGGTTGTCTGGAATTCTCTTTTTAGCCAACCTAAAGATAATCTTCCTCTAAAAGCCAACTTAATTTCCATCTTTCCCTTGATGTTTCCTTGAACAGATTAAATGTACAAAACTTGTCCTTCCTTGATTTGCCTTAGTGCATGTGGATTATTTCTCTGATAATAATAATGCCTTCCATTTTGGGGTGCTTAGTGTGGGCCAGCCCCTCATGTAACCTCATACCATCTGTACAACAGATCTTCTGAGGTAGTTATTATTTACTTTTTGAAATATGGAGATTCTAAAATTCAGAAAGTTTAATTTTAACTCCACCAAAGACTTATATTGGTAAATAGTGGCTCCAGGTCTGACTACAAAGCCCACACTGCTACTTACAATGTTGTGTGAAAGGAACGGGTTTTTTTTTGTTTTTTTTTTAGGCTTATGAAATGTAAGGTCTCACCTTAAATATTTTCTCATAGAGTCAATATAATGTAATAGGCTCTGGGCTTCGAAGCCCAGGATTTAGATGGCCCTTTTCCAGCTGAATGACCACAAGGAAGTCACAAAGCCTTCTATGACCTCTGTCTATTCATCTGAAAAATGAGAACCCAGACTGCTTAAGAAATTAAAAAATGAGATAATTATGTGACAATACTTTGAAAATTGTGAAGCAATAGACGTTATATAAGTACTATTGTTAGTAGAGGTCTTGAGTAGAATTTTAATATAAATTAAAAGTTTAAAACTCATAGATAAAATGAAACTGAAGGAAATAAGAAGTTGTCAGTTTAAGCATTCACCAGAGAGAATAATTTAGGTATTTATTGAGGATCAGCTATCAAGAATAAGATAAATTCAATGGATGATTTTTAAAAAGTTAAATACAATACATGGTCCATGCTCTCAAGAAGCTTTCTTTCCTAATGCAAATACTGTGTATGTATAGCCTTGTTTTATATATATATATATATATATATGTGTGTGTGTGTGTGTATGCATATGTATAACATATATAATTAAAATTTTGGAGATGTCTATAAACAGATATAGATATATAGGTATGTCTATGAATTATATATTTATATATTTTATTTGCTCAATTCTCTTTACTTAATTCTCTACCTTGGCAATTTCAACTGTTCTTTCTGCTTTCTTAGCACCTGGTAAAGAATTGACTATATTTATAATTATCTCCTTACATGTATGTCTTTCAGGATTCATCATTGTAGTTCTATCATCTAACATAGAACCTTGCATATCAATAATTAATTAATGTGAAAGGAAGGAAAGGAGGAAAAAAGGGAGGGAAAGAGAGTAGAAGGAATAAAAAATCTGGGTCGCCTTGTGAACATTTGATTTCTCCTTAGAGAATTTCCCAACTCAGAGGAGAATTTTCAAATTCTAGAGTCACAATGATCATCTGCCTATAGGATTTCCTTTTCACTTGCCCATAGATTTTATTGCTAGATCATCTTCCTTCCTGTGGCTTTTTTTAGTTTCATTCTTTGTCCAGCCCATAGTCTTGCTGATTCATTGCCTAAAATCAATGACTAAGATCTTAATTTAATGAAAAGCCAAGTAAAATTATATTGAATTAATAAATCATGGAAAGCACTAGATTAGTCAGTGAAATTTCAAGTTACGTTTCCCTTACTATGAAGACTTTTCAATAAGGTCTGACAACTCCTAAACATGTGGTCTAGTAAAAGGAGGTGAGCTGTGGCTTCAAAAAATCTAGGTTTGGAACCCCCCCCCCGACTATTAGATCTGTAGCTTGAGGTATGTCGCTCAGAGTCCTATGGGCCTCATTGTCTCAGTTTTAAAAAGAGGGTAATAATTCCTACTCTGAAGAGATTTTGAGAAGGATTAGAAATGATGTGCATAAAACATTTGGCATAATACATTGCTCATAGAAGAAATTTTTTTTTAAATATACAAAATGCACAAGTTTTTGTCAAATGACTATTACAGTTATTATGATAATAAATTCTTAGCAATTTAAAGAGAGACATATGATTAGCTACTAGCAATGCCTAAGAATATAGTAAGGACATACTAAATATCAATCAATTACTGAACAGTGGATATTGAATGCATTCCCAAAACACATGAAATGATTTATAAATACTATTTGATTGGGCACCTGGGTGGCTCAGTTGGTTAAGTGTCTGACTCTTGATTTCAGTTCAGGTCATGATCTCAGAGTCATGAGATCAAGCCCTGTCTCGGGCTTCACAGTTAGCGGGGAGTCTGCTTGAGATTCTCTCCCTCTCCCTCTGCCCCTCACTCCTGCTCTTTCCCTCTCTCTCTAAAATAAATAAGTAAATCTTTTAAATATATATGTAAATAAATAAATATTTGATGATGATGGTCCTGTTTGCCAGATTTTCACATCCTATTCATTCCCTTTAAACATGGCCTATCATACTACTAAAAAAAAAAAAAAGGCTTGTCTGAGGATCTTAGAAAAATACGACAAGCAGCCAAACCTAGTGAATAATAGCAAGAAAAAGTCCTTCAGAAATGGTCCTGTCATGTAGGTCTGGTTGAGCTATTGTAAAATCATATAAGTTATGTAATGTATCAACATTATAAGGCTTGAAAGAAACTAAGAGAAAAAGTAAGTGCATGCATGCTAGAAAGCGATGTAAAGGATAAGGTGCTGCACACCACTACTCTACCCCTCCTCATGATTTCCATGTAAGCTAAACGGGCTAAAAGTAGCTTTTCTCATAGAAAATACTCCCTACTCACCAGAAGGAGAAATCCATGTTTTCTATTTACTTGGTTGGTGTATGTACTCATTTTACTATGACTTCCTGAACACACCCTGAAAACTAGTGACTCTCTGAACTCATAATGAATTCCAGAAATCATCTTTTATTCATAAAATTACATTCATAAAAACACTTCCAGGAATTCCTAAAGCACATTCACTTTTCAGTAAGACAATGGATCTACCTACCTTCTAAAATCTTGAAAATCTTTATTTTCCATAGCATTAGGAAAGACTGATGCTGTCCCTATATAAAAGTGTGCCTATCCATTATTGTTTGCTTAGTGTGCCTTCCACTTGTGCATATTGGTTTTCATTTGGCATGCTGCCTATGCTCGCCATGACTCTTTCCTATCTTATCACAAGCTATGGGACAGCTGGGCTTAAAACCCTCTCTTTAACTGGAAGCCTAAACCTTTCAGGGTTCTTTTTTTGTCACTCTGAACAGGGCTGAATTACAGAAATGGAGTAAAACTGATCTTTTTGCACATATTGGCTTCACTCCTTTGGTTTTGTGCAAAAGCTTTCCAAATCCAACCATAGGATGTCAGTGAACTGAGCATCCAAATATATTTGTAAGAGCTAGGGCTTAGGCCACCTGAAAGTATCTGATATCTCTCTTTGGTGAATTTGCACATTTTCTTACAAATAGAGCTACTTTTAAATCCTTCTACTGTACAATGAGTTCATGCGAGGACAGACATTTCTTACTCAATACCACACCTTTTCAGAGACTTTAAAGGCTGGATACGGTTACCTTGTTCATAGGTCTGATAATATCAGATGTTCTAAGGTTGATTTGTATTTATGTAATCCCTGGTGTTATGACCTAAATACCTAAACCAACCTTTTGGTTGTTTTGTTTGTTTGTTTGTTTGTTTGTTTTTTCCCTGAGCTACAAAGCCTATAACATGGAATGCCATATGGAGACATAAAGAATTTATAGTCACATTACAGGCTTGGAATGTATGCTTAATAATGCATTTCTGGGAGACTCAAAGGTTTAGCTAAGCTCTACCAGTTGGTTTACGATTTCCATCTCCTCTTCCCTCCTTTTTTTTCTTTCTTTTTTTTTTTTTAATTTCTTAAAGACTTTATTTATTTATTTGAGAGAGAGGAGAGAAAGAAAGAGAGAGAGAGCACGAGTGGGGGGGAGGGCAGAGGGAGAGGGAGAGGGACAAGCAGACTCCCCGCTGAGCAAGGAGCCCAATGCGGGGCTCGATTCCAGGACCCTGAGATCATGACCTGAGCCAAAGGCAGATGCTTAATGAACTGAGCCACCGAGGCGCCCCATCCCTCCCTTTCTTTCTTCCTCAACTCAAACATGGCACCTGCATTTGTTATTAGTCAAAAATGTGTGCTTTAAAAAATGGTTTCCAGTTTTTCATTTCCTCTCCCAAGAAACATTTTATGTATGTGCAGTTTTAATCTAATCTGTCCTTTGAGGTTTTTGAGAAGTGCAGTCCCTGAACTGTAAGAACTAAGAACTTTGGGAAAGGTGGCAAAAACAGAGGAGTCATCTGCCCCAGACAATCAATTGTGTAAAATTTCTCCAGGACCCTGACAACTACACACTGAAGATGAAGTAGCAGTCCATTGTCACTGCCACTGGTCCATATGCCTGTTCCCTGTTGATGGCAAATCATCCTAGAGAAAGCTAAGTAACTTGTCCCAATTGTATTATCATCTGCAGAAGTTGTCCTTATGAGATAGTTTCTTGGGTGCTGGAGACATAATATGAAGAAATATCACAGAAAACATTAAATTAGATAATTGAAAGCTTTCCAAGAATCCAAAGCATCTGCTTATAACCATGAGTGCTGTTTTTCACATTTGGAACTAGAATAAGGCAAATTAATGATAATAATAAAACACTTTTGACAACGATAGTAATAATGACACTGAGTAAAATCTTGAGAGTAGACATTTTTTTTTTGCTAGTCTTTGTGCTGTTTTTCAGTATTCCTTCTTCCCTCTTAATCCTCACATTAGCCATATGAGACACTACCTCCATTTTACAGATAAGGAAACTAAAGAATTACACATCTAGGGGCACCTGGGTAGCTCAGTAAGTTAAGTGTCTGCCTTTAGCTTGGGTCATGATCCCAGGGTCCTGGGATCAAGGGCCGCATCAGGCTCCCTGCTCAAAGCCTGCTTCTCCCTTTCCCTCTATCACTCCCCCTGCTTGTGCTCTCTCTCTCTCTCTGCCAAATAAATAAATAAAATCTTTAAAAAAAAGAATTACAAATTAATAGTGGAAACAATAGTTAGATAACATAACAATAATAATCACTATTTTAAGAAATTTGCACATATTATCAGTTTCATCCTTAATAACAAGCCAATGACATAGGATCTAGAATTAGAAACTTTACACATGAGGGAACTGAGGCACAGAGAGGTTAAAAAAATTTCCCAATGATAACCAGCAAATAAATGGTAGAGCTGGGATTTGGACCCAGGCACTTGGCTTCAAAATCAAGGTCACTACTAAGCCTTGTGCTATACCATCTATCCAGAACCAAAGTATAAATAAATGTAGATATTGTTAATAAATACCCAGCTCATAACAACAACTTCTCATTTACTTTATTTCAATAATAGAACACAGCTGGTGTTCGGATGAATAAAATAGTGCACTCCTGGTTGCTGAAGCTAAGTGTGACATAAACAGACCAGGTAAAGAGACCAACCCTTCCCAAATTGCCCAGTAGTACCTCCCCAGTTTTATTACTGACAGTCCCATTCCCAGGAAATCTTTCGGTTCTAGATAAAGCAAGACAGTTGGTAATAGTACTGTGGACTGTCAACATTGTTTACTTAGTACCTTAGCTCCACTCCAATATCAATTTCAACTGGAGGTTACCACGCCACGCAGAGAATTAAGGCATCCATCATAGTAAGCTTGGCAAATAAACCTTATTCTAAGGCTCCTGTTTTAACACTTAGCAACTTTGTAACTTTCAACATGTCATATGTTCATACCTAGAAAGGACTCAATAAAACTGAATTGGGATTAAGGAATTTATCACTGCTAAGAAAGAAATATACCACATGTAACATTCAAATATTTCTAATTTCTTCCCCTCTCTACCATACTATACAAAAGCCAGCACTTACTAAGGATCTTTACTAGTTTGGGCTTTCTGTTAATGGACCCAGAGAGTGCCCTCATCCCTGGGTAATCTGTGAGAAAAGTATCTCTAATTATTTTTTTGTGTGTTTGAGAAAGCCAGTCCTAGCAGCAAATGTTGGAAAACACAAAGATAGTGCATATTTTCACCTGAGAAGTTTGGCAGGAGATAGGACAGGTATACCTAACAATATCTGCAATCATTTTTAGTAAATAAAGCCCCACCATTCTGAAAAATAAAATTGAAACAAATTTAAAGAACTACATGAAAAAAATCCATATTATGTTAAAAGAAAACAACCTACTCAGTTTCATTTACACATTCTCACAATAAGCATTTTTTGGGTGCCTATTATATGCCAGACACTGCTTTACAGGCTCGGAAGGGGTAAAAATAAATAATACAAAACCTGAAGTAAAATGCGCTAAAAGTATTATGTTCAAAGTTTCATGAGACAGAGATCAACTCTGACATGGAAGCCTTGAAGTTGAACTGAGTGTGCCAATGACCAGGAACAGAAGAGCCTTTCTGGCAGAGCAGATGCCATATGCAAAGGTAAGAAAGTCAAATGGATTTGGTATTCTGGAGGAATCTCAAATAACTTTCTGGGGATGGGGCATAGCATGAAATAGAGGGGCTGTAATGCATAACTTCTGAAATAACTTTCGGTAGTAGGTTTTTACATTTGTGCCAAGAATGGGCATACAGTAATAATTTTATTAACAACAATACTAATAAATACTTTATTGAGCACTTACTATGTTGCAGGCCATGTGCTGTTTACTTCAGTTTTCTCTGGTTAGCATAATTAACCTACATCTATGAAAAGTAAACATAGTTTCCAAAATAAAAAAGTAAAAGTTAGTGAGATGAGTAGCAATGTTTTAAATTCTTGCAAATTTTCCCCAGCTTTATGAAATATAACTGACATATAATATTGTGTAAGTTTAAGGTATAGAATGTGATAATTTGATATATGATTGCCACAATAAGGTTAGTTAACACATCTGTCACCTCATAGTTACCTTTTTTTGTGGTAGGAACTATTAGCAACTTTCAATAAATGATATAATATTGTTAATTATAGTTACCACATTGTAGGTTAGATCCCCAGAACTTATTCATCTTATAACTGGAAGTTTGTACCCTTTGACTACCATCATCTATTTTCTCCACATACCCTCCACCCCCAGCAGCCACTAATCTATTATTTCTATGATTTCAATTTCTTTTTAGATTCCACATGTAAGTGAAATCATACAGTATTTATCTTTTTCTGACTTATTTTACTTAGTATAATGCCCTTGAGGTTCATCCATTTTGTCACAAATGACAGAATTTCCTTCTTTCTCATGGATAAATAATATTCCATTGTGTGAGTGTGTGTGTACGTGTGTGTGTATCACATTTTCTCTATCCAGTCATCTATTGACAGGCACTTTGGTTGTTTCTGTGTCTTGTCTTTTGTAAATAATTCAGTGAACATGGAGGTGTAGATATATCTCTTCAAGATAGTGATCTTATTTTTTTGTTGTTTATTTGTTTCTTGGTTGATATATACCTAGAAATGGGATTACTGGATCAAATGATTGTTCTATTGTAAAATTTTTGAGGAACCTCAATTCTGTTTTCCATAGCAGCTATATCAATTTATATGCCTACCAACAGTGTCTTCCCAGGTGGGGGAGCAAATTTGCATTCCAGCCTAACTGCTGAACATAGCCCCTCTGGGAAGTGTGGTTACAGATACCTAGCAGTAGCAGAGCACATCCTATGGCCTTTATGATTAGGGAGACAAGCCAGCAGCTCTTCCCAACTGTTAAGCATACCCTCTGGCCCCAGATAACCAGGGAGCCTGAAAAATGATCCTGAGCAGCCTCAGAGTCCAGCCTATAGTACAATTCAGCCATGGAGTCCAGTCTACCACCCAGCCCAGCAGTGAAGCTTAACATACAGCTCTGCTCAATTGCTGAATAGAGCTGGCATCCTCATCCAGACAGGGAACCCAGACAGTGACCCCATGCACTCATGGAGCATAATGTGTGACCCCACTCAATCAGGGAGTCCAAATAGCAATCCTGCCTGACTGCAGAATCCAGCTATGGTACCCTCTGTCTGACCTCAGAACATGGGCGGTGGCCTTGCCTTACTCCGTCTGACCTCAGAGCATGGGCAGTGGCCTTGCCTTACCCAATAGCAAACCCTGCTTTCTTACAGACACTACCAGCTGATTCATCAAGCTTACTCTAATCTAAGCTTACTGGCTAAGGTCTTTCTTTGCCAATAAATCCATAAATTCTAGTAGAGAAGATTCTATACTCAAAAGTGCAGATACCAATGCAAGGATACAAGGGTCAGAAAGGATCAGATAAACATGGCACTATCAAAGGGAACTAATAAAGCTCCAATACCTGACTCTAAAGAAATGGAAATCTATGAACTGTCTGACAAAGAATTCAGAATAACCTTCTTAAAGAAGTTAAGGGTACTAAAAGAACACACAGATAAGAAACAGTATTAGGAAAACAATGCATGAGGCAAATGAGAAGTTCAACAAAGAAATAAAGACAAACCATTAAAAAATAAATAAAAACTAGGCAAAAATTCTAAAGCTGAAGAATACAGTGACTGAACTGAAGAATTCAGTAGAGAGCTTCAACAGCCAACTTGACAAAGTAGGAGAAAATCAATGAATTCAAAGACAGATCATTTGAAATGACCCAGTTAGGAGAAAAAACAAGAATGGAGAAAAAAAATAAAGAAAGCCTACCTTCTTTTAATGGTCTGCCATCAAAAGAAACAATGTATGCATTATGGGAATCCTGGAAGGAGACAAGAAAGAGAAAGGGGCAGAAAATCTATTTAAAGAAATAGATGAAAACTTTGCAAACTTGGGGAGAGAAGCAGGCATCCAGATTCATGGATTCCCAAATAGGTTGAACCCCAAAAGGGCTACACCACACTTACCATGTAATCCTCATGGTAAACACAAAAGAAAAACCTGTAGTAGGTTCACAAAAGGTTATGATATAGGAGTCAAAGCATACCTCTACAAAAAATCATTAAATCACAGAGACAACAAAAGAGGAAGCAGAGAAGAAAGAATCTACAACAGTCAGAAAACAATGAACAAAATGACAATAGTAAGATCTTACCTAACAGTAATTACTTTAAACATAAATGATTAAATTCTCCAATCTTGCAAATTTCTCAAATTAATGTTTGGCTTAAATATAGTTGATTCTAATATCCACATCTGCATTATAAATGTGATCTGTTGATTGAAGTTTACTCATCATATATATTGGACTCTGCACTGGATGACAGAAATATGATGAACAAAACCAGTGTGATCTCTTTACTCATAGAGCCTACAATCTACTGAGGGATGTCCATCAGCCGTGATTATACCAATAGCTTCCTACCTGCTTCTGCAATAACAATTCTGTGATAAAAGCAGAGGATGCTGTAAGAGTGCCCGACCAAGGAAAGTGATCTAAGCTGAGGAATCTGGGATTAGGTGATTTGCAGGTATAACCACACTACAATCTTCAGAAAAAAAGGAAAAGTACATTTTCATATGTTAATGAATTTGTTCATTTTTTAAAATAAAATTCATTATTAGCAAACTCACATTGAAGCAATCAGCTAGACAGATGGAAACTTTGGATTCCAGTCAGAATCATGTCTTTCTATCAGCTAGCAATTAGACATGTGAAAGCATATTCTTAAAAACCATAATGTGTCAAAGATTTCCAGTTTTTAAAGCAATACTGTCAGGCTGTGAAACTTACAAAATTATCTAATTTTTTATTACTGCTTTTGATTTATATGTTCCCAAAAGCAAGGTTTGGAAATCTTCCCATTTTAGTTATTGCAGTCACTGGAAAAAAATTTAAAAAACATAACACATACTTTTTACTTTCTTAAAATTATATTAGAGTCTTTCAAAGGATCAAACTTTATTAATATATTCTCTTTGGAACACTGAATATTCTGCTTTCTTAGTAGCAACAGTGACAATAAAATGAGTATTTTGGGATTCTGGAGATGTCTAGTCAACCCTCCTGAATTTTGAACCGGGAACCGGAGATAAATGAGCAGCTCTATAATGTTAGACTGACAAACACAATGCAAGCTGGTGGGTTAAAATGAGCCTCTGCTACGTCCTCTCCAATCAGATCTAGAAGCCACCTATAGATTTTCAGAACATCACTATAACCAAACTGACAATAAGGAAGATCCCAGCCTGCCTTTTTAGGGCAAAAACCTCTGACCTGGTGAACAGAATTGGAACAGAATGAGAGAGGCCTGAGGATAGGCAGATCCCAAAAAGCCAAGTGGAATCTGAGTAAGGGAGCCCTGTGATCCCTGTTTGTACTCTCACCGATGGGTATCTTTCCTCCTCATCCCCCACTCATCCTCTTCCCCTCTCCTCTTGTAGGAATAAGCTAGTGAAAGAAGAGAGAAAAGACTAAAGAACTTGGGAAAAGAGAGAAAACATTTGCTTCTTCCAACTAGTATGCAATTTATTTATTTATTTTAAAGATTTTATTTATTTATTTGACAGAGCAAGAGAGCACAAGCAGGGGGAACTACAGTGGGAGAGGGAGAAGCAGGCTCCCCGCAGAGCAGGGAGCCTGATGCGGGGCTTGATCCCAGGACCCTGGGATCATGACCTGAGCCGAAGGCAGATGCCCAACTGACTGAGCCACCCAGGTGCCCCTAGTGTGCAATTTAAAATCATGGTCCAGGAATAGTTTCTTTTATTTGTTACTTCATTGTTTCTCTCTGTTGTGGCTAACACTAGAAGCAGTGCAGCACAAAAGAACCTAAGAACTTCATCTTCTCTTGTCTTCCCACCTCCAACCAACCCATGAAATCTGGTTTGAAAACCTGACATATTAGTATGGAATCTAGACTTCCAGAAACCAATCCTAGAGATGATTTACTTTTAAAAACAGCAAGGTTTGGGTGTCGTACATGGTAAAGAGCTTTGTAATCAGACACCTGCCTCTCCCTCAACACACTCCCCAAACTGGTATAATCTTTAGTGGGTTACTTAACTTTCTCAAACACAGTTTCATCTATATAATTGGGGTTGAGGATGGTTAAAGTAATATTAGCTTAAATTTTTTTTAAAAATCGAATGAGAAAATACATGCACAAGCAATATTTAAATAAATTATTATTCAAGTAAATATTTGGTTATTTCTCATTGATTACAACATTATTGAAGGTGGATAAGAAATATAATGTCACTGACATTATATGAATGTACTTTATTTGGTTTTTCAGAACTTTTAGTAAAGTTCCCAGGGAAAAGTACTTCTTAAAGATATCCCTAGGGGCGCCTGGGTGGCTCAGTTGGTTAAGCGACTGTCTTCGGCTCAGGTCATGATCCTGGAGTCCCGGGATCGAGTCCCGCATCGGGCTCCCTGCCCAGCAAGGAGTCTGCTTCTCGCTCTGACCCTCCTCCCTCTCATGCTCTCTGTCTCTCATTCTCTCTCTCGCAAATAAATAAAATCTAAAAAAAAAAAAAAAAAATTAAAAAAAAAAAAAAAAGATATCCCTAAATTAATTCCTTCCTCCCTCCCTTCCTTCCTTCCTTCCTTCGGTCCATCCCTCTTTCTTCTTTCCTTCCCTCTTCCTTCTTTCCTTCCCTCCCTGCCCCCTCCTTCCTCCCTTCCCTCCTTCCTTCACTCTTCCTTCTTTCCTTCCTTCCTTCCTTCCTTCCTTCCTTCCTTCCTTCCTTCCTTCCTT
>NC_058407.1:30895368-31004090 GCF_002201575.2 Neomonachus schauinslandi | reverse complement strand
CTTCCTTCCTTCCTTCCTTCCTTCCTTCCTTCCTTCCTTCCTTCCTTTCAGGAAGGGGCTAGTCCAGAGAGTATGCCTTTTTGTATTAAGTGTTGGGTATAATTTTAAAACTCCCTTGAGAGTAAGATTTTTTGGTGCCACTTATTTACTTGAAAAAGATTTTAGTGCTTTATTTACAAAATGCCCAATTAAAACCTGATCCATCACAATTCAGCCTTAACATCAGAATTAGAAATGCATGAAGTAATGTATATACTTGTCATTTAAGACTTACTTAAATTACTAATAGCACTCTGAATTGAGGGCTTTTCACAATCCAACACTGATTTCTTACACCCCAGACATCACTGTAAAGGAGCTATATATTTTACAAATTAAAATAAACTGAACTCTGAGATCCTCAAAATATTACTGTGTTTAATAAGTGTTAATGTTTCTGAATGCACACACAGACAAAAATGGGTGCTTGTTATTATTTTAGAATTAATTTGTGTTTTTTTAAATTTTGTAGTTTTTTTAAATTTAACCATGTGACTTTAATCTACTGTCAATTTATTACAACTTTCTTAAGTAAATTAGTATACTTTAATTGCTTCTTTCTCCCTTCCTTCCTTTCTTCTTCTTTCCTTCTTTTCCTTCTCTTTTTTTTTGTTTTTTTTTATCTTAGTTTGTGCATTTCCCTCAAACAAATTTTTCTAACAACAGCATGTTAAATATTTAAAATAATAGCAAAAAAAAAAAAAGTGGATCTATGAAGGTAACACAAGACTGTATAGGCCTAGGAAAAAAAGAATGTATTTCTCGGTTTACCTATATACATAATACTCCATTGTTATTATTATTATTTTTTTTTTACATAGAAGCCAGTGAGTCTATCCATATGTGATCATACAGTGAGTCCATCCTCAGGAAGGAAAAAAAAAAGCTTTTTTCAATTTTAATTATTGATCTGTAGAGCCCAACACATCATTTATTCATCTGTAGTATATTTGTATAGGTTAAGTAAAATTGCTCCTGGCAAAAAAGAAAAAAAATTACCGGTGCGATATGTAAAATATATGCTAGGATATCTTCTAAAACTGTATTGGTAGGGGAATTCTGCTTTGCAGAAAATACTTCTATCACAATTGCCAAGATAATTTAATTTCAGCATATGTAGCACCAATTAGTGCACTCAATATGGTCATACAATTGCGTAATACCCGCTTTCCCAAGAACTTCTATCCCCATATCAGAAAGACGCAGATGTTTCCAGATTCTTATGCATCACAGCTCTACTGGGAGGGCCCAGCAAATAATTAGCCTGACTATTTTGGCCCTATAATTTATTTTTTGTAATTGTTATACTCCTAACATACTTTGGGCAATGGTAAAATAGCAAATTGTTAGTATTTTTTGTTTGTTTCAAGGAATGGGTTAAAAAACTTGTTAGTTAAAATTAAGCCTAACTCTCATATGTGTTTATGAAAAGACTGTTCATAGATTTTAAAGGATCCTGTATACTGTCATCATCTAATAAATATTATAATGAAGTATCATGGTATGCTTATGTAACTTACATAAATTCAATTATACATGTTCAGAGGGCAGAGAGAGAGAGATAGGCTGGTTTTATCCACTGCCCACAGGATGTTTTTACGGCTCTGAGTGAACATGAAATGGAAGATACAACTTTACTGTTCACGGTTACCTCTGTTCTCAACTACCTGAATATAAGCATCTTGCTGCATGCCGTAAGTGTAATCTTCATTTTTAAGCATGCAGTAAATACTTTTTTCTGAGACATCGTCCCTAAATGCTAACTTTCAATTGCTGCTTAACCAAGAAACAGCTCTATTCTGAGACTGGAGGAAAAATTTTATTGGATTTAATGAATGTTGTACTTGAAGGTCATTTTCAAGGGCATTATTTATTTTATTTCATTTTTACTTTAAGTACTGACCGTAAAACTAATTCCCATTTGAGATGCTGCTATGCTATAAATCTGTTATTAGTAGTCAGCACTTTAATTTAGTTTAGAATCATCAATATTTTTTATTTTAAAGATTTTATTTATTTATTTTATTTATTTATAGCACATGCATGAGTGGGGGGAAGGGGCAGAGGGAGAGGGAGAGAGAGAATCTCAAGCAGATTCCACTCTGAGCTTGGAGCCCCACATGAGGCTTGATCTCACAAGATCATGACCTGAGCCAAAATCAAGAGTCTGAGGCTTGACTGAGCCACCCAGGCAGCCCTAGAATCATCAATAATTTTTTGATAGAGATTAGGAGAAAATTATAGTGTGAGTGGGAAAACGAACCTCATTGTTATACTAAAGTGCCAATATTTTGGTTGCCATTTTTAAACCAAAGTAAGATGTTGAAGAGATTTACTAAATTGAGACCAAGCTCCAGTGCAAATCTAGAATTCACTGGGACATGAGTCAAGGACACCATGGATTTATATTTAGTGAAAGAACTAAAAATGAGTGAATGCTAATAAATGCTATAACTTTGTAGAAATTGAGTTTTAAGTTAATAAAATCAATGTTATCTGATTGGACAAAGTAAACAGACATCTTGGTTTTTCTCTTTTGCATTTTGTTGTTCCTAATTAATGATGCCCAAATAATATATTGGAGTGTAAATATAAAAGTGTAGTTTGCATGCCACAAATTGAGAAAAACTTCACTATACTTTTTTTAACCCAGCGCATTATGATGTATTGTTAAACAAAACTTACCATTTAGATATACTAATTAGTTAATGCACAATGGAGAGGGGTTAAATAAAAGAAAGATGTAATAACCACAGCGGTAGTAGGAAACATGATTGAATATATCGTATGTGACTGGCATGGTGATAAGTGCTTTTCTTACATTATGTAACAATCTTCAGAACATGTGTATGTAGTGGGTATTATTATTATTAGCCACCACCCTTTACCAATGAGAAAGTCAAGATATAGAGAGCTTTGATAATTTTTCCAAGAATCACAAATAGAAAGTGTTAGAGCCAGTGTTGAACCTAAATTCCAAAGCCCATCTAACAACTACCATACAATTTTGACACATGAATATTATATTCTGACCTAAACACAGTTTGTAAAAATTTAAAGATGGTTGCTCATTAATTAGAAATGAATATGCTTCATTAAAAACCTTTGTAAAGGGACGCCTGGGTGGCTCAGTCAGTTAAGCATCTGCCTTCGGCTTAGGTCATGATCCCAGGCCCACATCGAGTTCCCTGCTCAGCGGGGGTCTGCTTCTCCTTCTGCCTGCCGCTTCCCCTGCTCATGCTCTCTCTCACTCTTTCTCTCCCTGATTAAAAAAAAAAAAAAACACCCTTGTAAGTCATTACTTTGTCATATATATATTTTTCCATTCTTTCATTCTTAAACTGTCTCACAGTCTTTCTGCCCTGCTAAGTCAGAAATCAATACGGTCATTGTTTCTGTCATCAACTCTTAATCTTTTGTTGTTGTTATTGTCAGGATGGTGAGTGTCATTCTCCTCTGCCTCAAAATGAGCCAGCAGGCTTGCATTGCAAGAATGCAGAAACAGAGCCAGGAGGGGCTGACAGGGGTGGTGGCAGTCCAGCTACCATTTCTTTTGACTCTGTCAGTGTTTGCTTCCTTGCTCCCAGAATAATGCAGCTGCAGTTGTGAACTCAACTACCATCTGGCTGCTTACTTCTTCACGGTCAAAAGAGTTGTCTATACTCCCAGCCTCTACCACTTTACCAATTTTTCATTTGTAACACTCCATTTTCTCCTCTGACCTACTTCACAATGAAACTTCTTTGCCTAGGTTATAAATCATCATTTTGTTGCAAAATCAAATAAATATTTGAAATTCTTTTCTCAGTTGACTGAACACTGTCATTAACCACAGCTGACCATTTCCTCCCTCTTGAATATACTCATTTGTTTCCTAGTGCCTTAATTTCCTATCACCTGCCTGGCCATTTTTCTCAGTTTTCCCATGTTCATCTTATAAATGTGTGCATTACATCACTGCAGTAGACATTTTTATCCCTTCCATCTGGCCACAGAGGTTGAATTAGAGATAGCCACATGACCCAAATCAGGTCAAATAGAGCCAAAGAGATTCTCTGCTAGGACTTATGTTGAAGCCATGACGGAATAATTATGTTCTGTCTGCTGAGATTGCTGGCAGTGAAAATGATATAAGTGCAGTTTTGCTGGGGGTCAGAAAAATGAGGCCATTACTGTGAAAAGCACATAAAAACCAAATCCTGACAAATTCAGTTAAGTCTCTGGATCCAGATGGGTCTGAAGCCTTAAGTATACATCTGGATTTTTCCATAACATGAACCAATACATTTCCTTGATTGCTTGAGTGAGGTTTTATATCATTCACAAATAAAAGAATTTCTTATGATAAAATACTCCCCTCCCACCTACTCACCCATCCCCACTGAATAAATGTAATTTTCTATTAGAGATCTCATTTCAGATGTTCTCCTGGCACCACACACTCAGCACTCCCATTTCTCTTCACCCAATTCTCTAACCAGAAACTTGGGCATGATCTTTGACTCTTTCCTCACCCTTAGCTCACCTCCCCCATCCAAATAAATCATCTAGTCTTATTAATTTACTCTTAAATTTTTGCTTATTTCATCTAATCTCCTCATTCTTGCTGCCTCAATGTAAGGTATACCACTATCTCTTGCTTAGATTACTTTAACCATCTCCCAACTGATTTGCTTGGATCCTTTGCCTTGTAACCAGAGTGATGTGCATCCAAAGTGCAAATCTGACTATAATAATCTGTTTAAGACTTTGTATGGCTCTCTCCTTTGCTCACAGAGTAATAAGACCCCAAATTCCTTACCATGGCTCCCATCATGATCTGGCCCCTACTTACCCCTCTAGCCGCAGCTCCTGTTATTCCCTCCGCCCTCACAATCTCCTACCTGGAACTACTCTTAATCCTTCAAATGGGCCATGCCCTCTCTGTTCTTGGGGTGTGCTTATGCTCTTTCCTCTGCTTTAGAATTTTCTTCTCCCCTGCAGTGACTGGTAGAATTCTATGCACCCAGAGGAATACTTTTCTTCAATCCTCCAAGACAACTTCCAAGTCTGAACTAAATGCCCTTATTTGTGTCCCATTAGCTTCTGAGCCATATTTACCTACTGTAATTGCCGTTTATGTTATCATTGCCAATTTATATCACTCAACCTAGAAGAACCACTTGAGAGCAAAGATCTCTCACTGCAGTGCCACTCCATAACTACTTGTGTAAATGAATGAAGAAGCAGTGATTGAACAATCTGTCAGAGACTGATTGAATATAATAGACACCAAATTGCCATAGATTGAATTTTCTGTTTATATAACTATATAAACCTCTCTCCAATATATTCTAAGCAGATCAGGCTCAAAGAAAGTAAAAAAAAAAAAAAAAGTAGAGTTTTCTGATAGAGGAATTTCAGATCTTACTTGAAACTTTTTCACTTCCCAAACTCATTTGATTGACAGTACACACTTAAAATCAGGCAAATGGTTTATATCAGTGAAAATGAGGGCATGCCCTTAACTTTCCAGATCCATTTTCTTGTCAAAACAGAGACCTTTTGACCCCAGTTTACATATTCATGTTTCAGCTTAAAATAATAAAATTATAAAAGAGATAGTTGATAGTTCATGAAGGAAGTTATGCTGCTCTGTGATAACTCACTCAGTGCTTTATACAAAACATCACAGCTGACAAGCCTGGTACCTTAAGCAAGAGATCCTTGAGGTCGGGAGGACACATAGCAAGAGAAATAAAAGATGTGGAGTGAACCAGTTTTCATTCTTCCTGCCCTTCCTGACCTCTCCTCACCACACACACACATACACACACACACCCCTGTCCCTAACCTATTATTTGTTGGTTTCCGAGTATGATTTCAGATTTCAGTGATTTGGGTTTCTTGACCACCTAAGGAAACCATACATATTTAGTATGTTTATACCAAACGTAAGGAATAGAAAATTCAACAACAACAAAAAAAATTTTAGCAAACTGCAGAAGTTCCCAACTGGCTTTCTTGAATTTACTTTTTCTTTCCTCCAATTAGTTCATCACAAAGAAGTCAGAGAAATATTTCAAGAACTCAAAACTCATCAGATTCTGCTTCAAACTCTTCAACATCTTCCCATTACTTTTGGGATAAAGCTCCTAATCTACAATATATCTCTTAGTTCTGTAGAACCCAACTTCTACCTGCCATTCAGTCTGCAACAGGTTCCCTTTTCTCTCTCACCTCTTGATGGTCATAGATGTCCTTTCACTTCCTTGAAGGCACCATACTTTATTCTGTCCCAAGGCCTTTGCACATACTGTTTCTCTGCCTAAAACACTTTGACACCCACCCCTCTATTTATTACCCATTAGTTCTCCCTTCAAACCTCACTTTTTAAAAGAAGTCTTCTCTGAGTTATGAGTGGATTAAGTCACTCTTACCGTAGTCATCCCCGTCTGATGACCATGACCTTTCTTGGAAGTGCTTATCACCCTTATAAACTTCCTCATTGAATTATAAACTCCACGAAGGCAAAGACTATATCTGGTCATTTTCTTTGCAGCTCTGGTACATAGCACAGTACCTAATAACTACTGGTGGTTAACAAATGTTTGTTGAATGAATGAGTGTGTAATTTTAGGGAGAAAGGGACAGGACAAGTATGTAATTCAATATCAACTAAGACCACTGGGGTATCTAGGTGGCTCAGTCGATTAAGCAGCTGCCTTCAGCTCAGGTCATGATCTCAGGGTCCTGGGATCAAGAGTCGCATCAGGCACCCTGCTCAGCAAAGAGTCTGCTTCTTCCTCTGCCTCTCCCTCGTGCTCTCTATTTCTCTCTCAAATAAATAAATAAAAATCTTTTAAAAAAAAGTCACAGTATGAGATATTTGCCAAGTTAATCATCAGTTAATCTTGGAAAAAAAAAAAACACCTAAGACTACTCATTAAGGCTTTGTTGTCAATTGCTTTGGCAGTAACCAGCACTAATTATGGCTCATTTCTTAGGCTATGCTCCATAGCATCTTGTCCCATGGGTACCTAAAAATGTCACTTAAATTTTAATGCAAATATGGACATCTTTAATTGACTTTTTCTCCATGTTATTAAATATCCTTCTGCTACCAAAATTCATACACTGACAACTTTGAGACCATGTAGAATTACGAATCCTAGATGCTGAAAACCTTCTATAATTGTGGTGACTTAGCCCATCTCAGCAGTATGCCAGTCCTCTTATATTTTATTGGCATTTTATAACCACAATTTGAAATCTTCCTGCCTATTTTCTGCCCTATTGTTTCCTGCTATATCTCTAGTTCCTAATAGCATATAGCCTCAAATAAAAGATTCAATGCACACTTGAAAACCAGCCTTACCAGAACAGTCTAGATAGATTCCTCTCTGCAGGTGGGTCAAGGTAATAGCCCTTAGTCAGTTAACTCTGCCTGCTATACACCCTCTTCTCTTTCAGGAAGGAGTCCAGTTTTTTAAGAAGTTGCAAATCTGTTTGGGTTAATGCCCAATTTCCAGCCTGGTTCTTACACTTTTAATTTTTAAAAACCTGTTACATACTTTTAAAAGTGAAATAGTTATATAAGGTTTATAAGGAAAATCAGACTTATCTGTTACTTCCTATGGTCTAGCTCTTTATTTTATCTAAAAATTTTTTATTTTCAAATTTGTGTTCCAAATTCTCCTATAAATTTATTTCTGCTCCTTTATCTTTTTAATTTCCAAGGCTAACTTTGTTCTCTGAATCTTTTTGCCTTTTATTCTTACATAATGCAATTTCATTTCTCTTTATAATTTTTACAGAAACTTTTCTCGTGTTTCTTTCATTGTCTCTGTTTCAACTATTTTATTATTTATTTTGATCTCTGCCTTTCATGTTAAAGGATTTTCTCTCATGTTTGGTGATTGTTGGCTTCTTACTCATCTTTAAGAGAGCCCAAAAAGCTGATTGGATATTTAATGTATTAAAGTAGGCTTCTCCACTTCTGTGTTTCAGGGTAGAGTGATCCGGCTGAATTGCTTCTTTGGAGAACCATTTTGAAGACTATCAATATCTGCAGATTCCTTTCCTAAGTTGGTCAATTTTCCAGAGAGGAATCCTACAGTGGCCTGCCCAGAGAGACTGGTTACTAGCCACTCATTTATAAATAAATGAGTCAAGTGGGCCTACTATTTATATGTAGACTTTTACTTTCTTGCTTATATTTATAGTGATTTCCTGCCTTCATCTGTATATGGTATCCCCCATTTTCAACTTCTCTAGAAAATAAACTTTAATCCTCTGCTGGGAGTAATTTCCTGACAGAATAGCATGGGAGTGGATCTGGGATTTGAGCTACTATTTTTTTTGAAGTACTATTTATATAACCTTTTGAGCAATCTCCTAGTTTTCAGACCCACTTGTGCCCTAACCCAATTCAGTATAACTGGTGTTTCCAGCTCCCAAGATTTGCTGGATTTCTGCATTGTAATTAGCTTACCTCAGAGGTTCACACCCTTCTGGATAAGCTTCAGCTTTCTCTAGTCTATTAGATCAATCATAACTTATTCATTTTCATCTTCTAAAATTTAGTTATTACCTTTTTCTTGTGTACATCGTCCTTGTTGACTTGTACCATTTTTGAAATCCATTTATGATCATTTTAGTATGGTTTTAAGAAAAAATACAGGATGGGCGCCTGGGTGGCTCAGTTGGTTAGGCGACTGCCTTCGGCTCAGGTCATGATCCTGGAGTCCCGGGATCGAGTCCCCCATCAGGCTCCCTGCTCAGCAGGGGGTCTGCTTCTCCCTCTGCCCTCTTCCCTCTCATGCTCTCTGTCTCTCATTCTCTCTCTCTCAAATAAATAAATAAAATCTTTAAAAAAAAAAAAAAGAAAAAATACAGGAGTTATGGTCATTCCACCATATTTAATCAAAACTTTGTAACTTGATTGGGTATACTTGATATACTTGGGTATACTGAATTCCATTTGAAATACCCTGATTCCAAAAAGACAATGAAGGTCATCTCATAGTTATTTCCAAGATTATTCTGATAACAAAACAAAACAAAAAAAGAGTCCAAAACAAAAACAAACAAACAAAACCAGTGATTGATATTCATTATGAATATAGACTAAAAAATAATCCCCAACAAAATATTAATAAACTGAATCTAACAATATACACTAAAAAATTATACAACATGACCAATAGGATTTATTTCAGCAACAAGGCTACTTCAACATTAAGAAATGAATCACTGTAATCCACTATATCAACAGGCCAGAGAAAAAAAATCACATGGCCATATGAATTGATTCAGAAAAAGCATTTGATGAAATTCAACATACATTCATGGCAAAATGAAACCAAACAACACAAAAACTTCTCAGAAGACCAGGAATAGCAGGTATATTAGTTTGCTAGTTACCATAACAAAATACCAAAACCTGAATCGTTCAAACAACAGAAACATATTGTCTAACATTTCTGGGTATTAGACATTCAAGATCAAGGTCAGCTGGGTGGTTCCTTCTGAGGGCTGTGAGGAAGAATCTGTTCCATATTTCTTCTCTACTTTCTGGTGGTTTTCTAGCTATCTTTGGCATTCCGTGCCATGTAGAAGCATCACCTGATATCTGCCCTCATCTTTACATAGAATTCTCCCTATGTG
Source organism: Neomonachus schauinslandi (assembly GCF_002201575.2). Classification (NCBI taxonomy): domain Eukaryota; kingdom Metazoa; phylum Chordata; class Mammalia; order Carnivora; family Phocidae; genus Neomonachus; species Neomonachus schauinslandi. The sequence continues at coordinate 30,994,403 of NC_058407.1, read as the reverse complement.
TCTGCTCCAAATTTCCCCTTGTGATAAGAACACTGGTAATATTGGATTACGGGCCCACCCTACTCCATTATGATCTCATCTTAACTAGTTACCTCTACAGTTAACCTCTTTCCAATAAAATCCTGTTCTGAGGTATGAGGGCTAGGACTTCAACAATTGGGAAAACACAATTCAACCCATAATAGAGGGGGGACTTCTTTAACTTTTTAAAGAACATGTACTAAAAATTCTATCCAGTGCCATAAGCCAGTAAAAAGAATTGGTATACTTCTACATGAAAAATTAAAACCTCAAGGGGTGCCTGGGTGTCTCAGTCTTTAAGCATCTGCCTTCAGCTCGGGTCATAATCCCGGGGTCCTGGGATTGAGCCCTGCATCGGGCTCCCTGCTCGGCGGGAGGCCTGCTTCTCCCTCTCCCACTCCCCCTGCTTGTGTTCCCTCTCTCACTGTGTCTCTCTCTGTCAAATAAATAAACAAAAATCTTTAAAAAAAAAAAATTAAAACCTTCAAAAATTAATGAATGAGTTCAGTAAGACTGCAGGATGCAATATCAACATACAGAAATCAATTGTGTTTCTATATACTAGCAGGGAACATGAAGAAAATGAAAATAAAAATATAATACCATTTACAGTTTCTCAAAAAAAAAAAATAGATAAATAAAGGAAAAAGAAAGAAAAAAATACCTGAATGTAAACGTGGCGTGACATATATAGGACTTGTATGCTGAAGAAAAGTACAAAATAAAAAAAGCGTTAATGATAGAAATCAAAGATGTCAAATTAAACAGGGAGACATACCATGTTCATGGATTGGAAGACTCAATGTAATAAAGATGTCAAATCTCTCCAATTGCCATTTAATGCAATTCTTATCAAAATCTCAGTGAGTTTTTTTTTAATAAATCTAGACAAGATTATTCTAAAAGTAATATGGAAAGAAAAAGGAACTAGAGTAGCTAAGTCAATTTTGAAAAAGAAAAAGGAAATGGGAAGATGCACTTTTTCTGATTTCAAGTTTAATTATACAACTACAGTAATCAAAGCTGTGTGGTACTGCATGATGGATAGAAACAAATCAATAGAACAGAATAACAAACCCAGAAATAGACAACACAAGTACAGCCAACTTATTTTTGACAAAGGTACAAAGACAATACAATGAAGGAAGGATAGCTTTTTCAACAAATGGCACAGGAGCAATTGGATAGCTACAGGCAAAACAGAGCCTTAAACTAAACCTTACACTGTATGTAAAAAATGAACTCAAAATAAGTCATTATTCACAAAATGTAAAACTATAAGACTTTAAAAAATAGAAAACATAGGAGAAAATCTCTAGAACCTAAAGTTTGATAAAGTGTTGTTACATGTGACACCAAAAATCATGATATATATAAAAGAAAAAATATATAAATTGAACTTTGTCAAAAATTAGACTTTTATACCACGAAAGACCATGTGAAGAAGATGAGAAAACAAGCTACAGATTGGGATAATATATTTGTAAACAGCATATCTGACAAAGGACTCATCTCTAGAATGTATAAAGAACTCTCAAAACTTTACAACTTAAAACCAAGCAGTCCACTTAGAAAATGGGCAAAAAATATGTAGAGACATTTTGCCAAAAAAGGATGTATAGTTGGCAAGTAAGCACACAAAAAATGTTCACCATCACTAGTCATAATAGAAATACAAATTAAGACAAAATAAGATAACACTATACATTTATCAAAACAACTAAAATTAAAAATAGTGACAATACCAAATTCTGGTGAGGGCAGAGAAACTGAATCTTTCATACACTGATGATGGTAATACAAAATGGTACAGTCACTTGGAAATTAGTCTATTTAAATTAGTTTCTGTTTTAAAAAAACTAAACATGGGGTGCCTAGGTAGCAGAGTTGGTTGAGCATCTGACTCTTGGTTTTGACTCAGGTCATGATCTCAGATTCATGAGACAGAGCTCCATGTTGGGCTCTGTGCTCAGCATGGAGTCTGCTTGAGATTCTCTCTCACTCTCCCTCCGCCCCTCCTGCTCATGCTCTCTCTCTCTAAAATAAATAAATCTTTTTTAAAAAATAAAATAAATAAATAAATAAACATAACCTAATGATATGGCTCAGCAATCACACTGCTGAGCATTTTATCCAGAGAATGAAACTTATGTTCATACAAAAACATGTACACAGTTGTTAATAGTGGCTTTATTTATAATATCCTAACACTGGAAATAGTCAAAATGTCCTACAATTAACAAATGACTAAATAAACTGTAGTATATTCATACTGTGGAATACTACTTATTACAAGGAACAAATTCTTGATATATGCAACACCTTGGAGGATCTTAAGGACATTACACTAAATGATAAAATCCAATTTCAAAAATAACATACTTTATGATTCTACTCGTATAACATTCTTGAAATGACAAAATAATAGAGATGATATTTAAACCAGTGATTTCTAGGAGTTAGGATGGTGGGGAGGAAGAGGATGAGTATGATAATAAAGGAGTAACACAAGTGAGATCTTTCATCAAACAGTTCTGTATTTTGATCAAAATGGTAGTTAAATGATTCTAATATGTGAGTACAACAAAGAAACAAAACTCCATACACACATTGTATCAATGTCAATGATTTTGATATTGTACTATGGTTATATGAGAGGTAACCGTTATGGAAAACTGGGTGAAGTGTACATGGATTCTCTGTACTATCTTTGTAACTTCCTGTGAGTTTATAATTTCAAAATAAAATGTAAATATATAATAGGAGATTGTGTGAAGACAGAGATGAAAGAATACTGGTCACGAGTTAATAATTACTAAAGCAAAGTGATGGATATGAGGGCGTTTATTATCCTTTTTTGTCTGATTTTGTATATATTTCTTTATATATGTATATAATTCTTTATAATAAAAAGTTTTAAAAAATCAGGAGGTATGTCATATTTACTTCTGTATCCCCAGTGTCCAACATATAGATGATTAAAAATATTTGCTGAGGGGCACCTGGGTGGCTCAGTTGGTTAAGCATCTGCCTTCGGCTCAGGTCATGATCCCAGAGTCCTGGGATCGAGTCCCGCATCAGGCTCCTTGCTCAGCGTGGAGACTGCTTCTCCCTCTCCCTCTGCCTGCTGCTCTCCTTGCTTGTGCTTGCTCTCTCTCTCTGTCAAATAAATTAATAAAATATTAAAAAAATAAAAAATAAAAATATTTGCTGAATAACAAACTTGAAGAAAGTCAACCTTTTCAATCTTGTTTTTTTTCTCCAAAATGAACAATGTAATATTTGTCATTGTGACAGCATGAAAAGGCATTAAATATGTTTTTATATATTAGATATGAATAAAGCATCAGGGAATCATGAGACAACTTCAGGCAACCTAATCTACATGTATTTGGAATCCCTGAAGGATAGAAGAAAGAAGGAAGGAGAGAAAAATATTTGAAAAAATAATGGCCCAAATTTTCTAAATTTGATGAAAACTATTAACCCCCAGTTTCAAAGAAATTCAACAAATCACAAACAAAAGAAACATGAAGAAAACTACATCAAAGTGCATAATAATCAATACCAATCATCAAATCTTAAAAGTAGCCAAAAAAAAAAGTTACATACAGAGGAACAAAAATAAGACATAGCATTGTCAGAAACAATGCAAGCAATTGAGCAAGAAGAAGTAGTAGATCAAATGAGTTGAACTATAACCCTTAACATTTAGCAAAAGAACACAATCCAGCAATACATAAAGAAAAAATACAACATGACCAAGTGGGATTTATCTGAGGAATGCAATGTTGGTTCAAACATTTGAAAACTATTCAATGGAGTTCACCTACTAACAGACTATGAAGAAAAAAATGATATACTCATCCCTATAGATACAGAAAAAGCATTTGACAAAATTTCATATAATTTCCTGATTGAAAACTCGCAGTAAACCAGGAATTGAGTAGAAATTCCTCAATATGACAAAGGACGTCTATGGGAAACCTACAACTAGCATGATATTTAATATTGAAACACTGAATATTTTCCCCCTAGATTTGGAAAGAGCTAAATATGTCCCCTCTTTCCACTTCTTTTGTACGTTGTACCGGAAGATCTAGCCAGGGGAATAAGGCAAAACCAAAATAAAACAAATAAAAACATATAAATAGGAATAGAGGAATAAAACTGTCTTTATTTGTTGAAGGCACAGAAAATCCTAAGGATTCTACAAAAAAGCAACAAAAATTTATAAATGAATTTAACAAGATTGCACAAAGTCAATATGCAAAATCAATTGTATTTCTGTTTATATAAATAGGTATAACTAGAGGCATAACTAGAAAATGACATTTAAAAAACAATACCTTGTGTACCTGGGTTTCTCATTCAGTTGAGCATCCAACTCTTGATTTTGGCTCAGGTCATGACTCCGGGTCCTGGGACTGAGCCCTGCATTGGGCTCAGTGCTCAGCGAGGAGTCTGCTTGAGGATTCTCTCTCTCCCTCTGCCCTTCCCCCCACTCACACACCCTCTCTCTAAAGATTTTATTTATTTATTTGAGAGAGATTGAGTAAATGAGTGGGAGGAGGGGCAGAAGGAGCCTGATGTGGGACTCGATCCCAGGACCCTGGGATCATGACCTGAGCCAAAGGCAGATGCTTAACCAACTGAGCCATCCAGGCATCCCCCTCTCTAAAATAAACAAATAAATCTTTAAAAATTTTAAAAATAGGGGCGCCTGGGTGGCTCAGTTGGTTAAGCGACTGCCTTCGGCTCAGGTCATGATCCTGGAGTCCTGGGATCGAGTCCCACATCGGGCTCTCTGCTCCGCAGGGAGTCTGCTTTTCCCTCTGACCCTCCTCCCTCTCATGCTCTCTGTCTCTCATTCTCTCTCTCAAATAAATAAATAAAATCTTTAAAAAAAATTTTTTTTAAATAAAAAAATAAAAAGTAATACCAGTTAAAATAGTATAACATATGAAATACTTAGGAACACTTAACAAAATATGTTCAAATCTTATAAATTAGAAAACATTGCTGAAATTAATTAAAGAACATCTAAATAAATGAGAGATATTCGGGTTTTTGGAAGGATTAATTGTATGAAGATTTCAAATTTTCCCCAATATGGTCTATAGGATCATAACTCCAATGAAAACCCATGAGGCTTTTTTTATAGAATTTGACAAGGTTATTCTTAAATTTTTTTTTTTTAAAGATTTTATTTATTTATTTGAGACAGAGAGAATGAGAGAGACAGAGAGCACATGAGAGGGGGAAGGGTCAGAGGGAGAAGCAGGCTCCCTGCCGAGCAGGGAGCCCGATGCGGGACTCCATCCCGGGACTCCAGGATCATGACCTGAGCCGAAGGCAGTCGCTTAACCAACTGAGCCACCCAGGCGCCCATTCTTAAATTTGTATAGAAATACTAACTATCTAGAATAGCCAAGATGACTGATGAAAATATGTTTTTTGATGAAAAGCCCAAAATTAAAAGACTTATAATACCTGATTTTATGGCTTATCATAAAACTTTAGATCAGTGAAATAGAATGCACAGCCACAATTTCAGCAAAGGAACCAGAGTAATTCAGTAGTCAGAGAATAGTCTTTTTAACAAATAGTGCTGGGATAATTGGAGATTTCTATGCAAATAATAGGAGCTTTGGCTCTTATTTGATATACACAAATTATCCCAAAAGAATTATAAGAATTAAATGTAGGAATTAAAACCATAAAAATTCTGGGATAAAAGAAGAAGAAAATCTTTGTGACCTTAGGTTAAGCAAAGATTTTTTTTAGATATGCCACAAAATGAATGAACCATGGGAGAAAAACATGGTTTTATTGGACTTTATCAAAATTAAAACTTTGGCTTTTCAGAAGACACTTAAAAAAATGAAAAGGTAAGTCAAAGGGTAGGAGAAAATATATACAAAACATATATCTGAAATACATTTGTATCCATATTATAAAAGGAAAAATATGAAGATTTCAACAAACATTTCAGAAAGAAAGACACATAAATGTCAAATAAGCACAGAAAAAATGTTCTACATCATTAGTCATCAAGAAAATGAAAATTAAAACCCCAGTGAAATGCCACTGCACATCAACTAGAATGGCTAAATAAAAAAAGCTAATACCAAATGTTGGCAAGGGTATGGAACAACTGGCATGCTCATTCATTGGTGGTGGAAAGGTAAAATGGTATAGTCACTTTGGAGAAAGCAGTCCTACTCCTAATATTTATTTAAGAGAATGAAAGCATAAGTCCACATTAATACTTGGATTCATATTACCTAAAAATTGGAAACAATTCAAATGCCCAACAACTAGTGAGTGGATAAACAAATTGTGATATGGGAATACTTTGAAATAACTATTAAGCAATAAGTAGAAACAGTATACTGATATATGCAATAATGTGGATGAATCTCAAAAGCACTATACTCAATAAAAGAAGGCAGACATAAGAACTACATGGTGTATGTTTCCAGTTATTTGAATCTAGAAGAAAATAAAACTACATTGGATCAGTGGTGTGTAGGGACTGGAGGACGGGAGGTGGGATATACTGTAAGGAGGCATGAGAAACTTTTTCAGGCAATGGAAATGTTCTGAGTGGTTATGTGACTATATGAAGTTTTAAAATTCATCCAAGTGTACACCAAATATTGATTAATATTACTGCATTTAAATTATACTTGAATTACATATATAATATGTACATTATATATTACATATATATGTATATGTTACAATATATACAAATAATATATGTTACATATATAATATATAGCATAAATATATATGTAACATAATATAATATACAGCATAAATATATATGCAATATATGTAATATGTAATAGCATAAATATATATGTATATAATATAACATATATAATACTTCAATTACATATATATACACACAGAGACATAACTTATGTTTATACATCTGGTAGCAGTATGTAGAGTGGATGAGATTAGGAAAAAAGACTAAAGGTAGAGAAGTCATTTATTAGGTCATTGCAGAAGTCAAGGTAATCCTGAAGAAAGCCAGTTGTAGAAGGAATGGGAGTAAAGAATATGAAACAGATGTTGGAGATATTTCAGAATTAGGACCATTTCACAGAATTTGCCAGCCCCTGTTCTTTCTCTTTTCTTCTGGTGTAAATAAGAAATTCCTCACCTTTGGTCACATATGGTGGTGGCAATTGCAAGGAATGGAGAAGGAAGAAGGAGTTTGGATATCCATAAACCTAATACAGCCTTTATCAGTGTGAGGTAGTGGGGGATTAAGGTTGGGCAAAATCACCCATAGGCCTTTTTTCACTTTATGTCTACTTCCTCAGTTCCCTGTCCCGGGAAATTCTGGCACATTTTGTGTAGAAAGAGCTTTCTTTGAAAACCTCCATACATGATTCTGATTCAACCTTAACCTCCTAACAACCCCAAGTTCCCTCTCCAAAACTTGAACTGAGAACCATTGCTCTACAATCTGATAAGAAATGCCCAGGGCGATAGTAAGATCAGTTTTAGATATGCTGAGTTTGCAGAGAATTCCAGGTGGCATGTCTGGCAGGAAATTGAAAATGAAGATACAGAGTTCAGGAAATTTGTTAGGGCTTATAAGATTAAATTGGAAATCTTCAGTGTAGGGATGATATTTTAAGTCATAGAAGTTGAAATTATCAAGGGGAGCAAAACAGTAGAGCTCAGAATTGAATTCAATAAATTATCTACAATCAAAGGGCAAGAGGAGAAAAAAAGAGCAAAGGATAGTGAATAATAGTGATGAGACACAGGGGAGATCAAGGACAGTGTTATAAGGTATTTGGTCAAGGACAGGAACTAAAGTGTGAGCCCAAAGAGTATCAGAGTTCACTTGTACTTACATGATTTACCTTAAAACAATTCCTCTAGCCACCTCTCTTCTGTATTAAAGATAAAGGTGAAAGATCTTTGGAGGTTTCTCAGGACCACATATATTATCCAGATAGAATTGGGTGTGTAATAGAGAAGAATTATGGTATTTAAAAAAAAAAGATTTAAACTGAGATATTTTAAATATTTAAAGGTAAGTCTCATGCATATAATTCTTTTGCCAGAACATGACTGATCACTTTGCTTTCAAAGACAGAAAGAGTAAAACCCTGTCAATTACATTTTCAGATGTCTCAATTTGAACTTCATTTTAATTGTAAAATGCTGTTATGTCATTTCTAAATCAATTTATGAAGGATTACTTTGACATACTTATATAATGGCTTCTATCAATCATCTCTTTTACAATTGTTCAATCCCAAACTTAACTTACAATACATTCAGCTAAGTTGATTTAAATAAAAGCCATGCTATCAAAAGTAAGGAAACTCTAGAAATCTTATTTATTTATTTATTTTTAAATTTTATTTTATTTTATTGTTATGTTAGTACCCATACAGTACATCATTAGTTTTTAATGTAGTGTTCCATGACTGTTTTTGTATAGCACACAGTGCTCCATGCAATACATGCCCTCCTTAATACCCATCACCGGGCTAACCCATCCCCCCACCCCCCTCCCCTCTAAAACCCTCAGTCTCTCATGGTTCGTCTCCCCCTCCTATTCTCCCCCTATTTTTCCCTTCCTTCTCCTAATGTCCTCCATGCTATTCCTTATGTTCCAAAAATAAGTGAAACCATATGATAATTGACTTTCTCTGCTTGATTTATTTCACTTAGCATCATCTCCTCCAGTCCCCTCCATGTTGATGTAAAAGGTGGGTATTCATCCTTTCTGATGGCTGAGTAATATTCCGTTGTATATATGGGCCACATCTTCTTTATCCATTCATCTGTTGAAGGACATCTTGGCTCTTTCCACAGTTTGGCTATTGTGGACATTGCTACTATGAACATTGGGGTGCATATGGCTCTTCTTTTCACTACATCTGTGTCTTAGGGGTAAATATCCAGTAGTGCAATTGCCGGGTCATAGGGTAGCTCTATTTTTAATTTTTTGAGGCACCTCCACACTGTTTTCCAAAGTGGCTGTACTAACTTGCATTCCCACCAACAGTGTAAGAGGTTTCCCCTTTCTCCACAACCTCTCCAACACTTGTTTCTTGCTTTGTCAATTTTTGCCATTCTAACTGGTGTAAGGGGGTATCTCAGTGTGGTTTTGATTTGAATTTCCTTGATGGCTAATGATGATGAACATTTTCTCATGTGTCTGTTAGCCATTTGTATGTCTTCTTTTGAGAAGTGTCTCTTCATGTCTTCTGCCCATTTTTTAACTTACTTGTTTTTTGGGTGTTGAGTTTGAGAAGTTCTTTATAGATCTTGGATATCAGCCCTTTGTCTGTAGTGTTATTTGCAAAAAATCTTCTCTCATTCTGTGGGTTGCCTCTTTGTTTTGTTGACTGTTTCCTTTGCTGTGCAGAAGCTTTTTATCTTGATGAAGTCTCATCTGCTCTGACTCTCGGAAGAGTTGCAGAAAGCCACCAAGGAAAACCTCCAGAGAACAAAAGCCCCAAAAAACTGGTTTTCACTGAGCCCATACCCCCCCTGCACAGGGGGAAGGGCAACTCTGCCCAAACAGGGTTGCCTGAGTAACAGTGCAGGAGGCCCTTCCCCCAGAAGACAGGCTGGGAAATCAAGAGGCCAACAACTCTAAGGTACCTATAAAACAGGTGCGTCTTGCTTGGGTTGTGGTCAATAATTTGGACTCTGTACATTCTCTCAATCACCCCTCAACAGAATGACCAGGAGGAGGAACCCCCAAAATAGGAAAGACTCAGAGACTGTGACTTCTGCCACAGATTTACAAATGGTTACAGATATAACCAAGATGTCGGAAATGGACTTCAGGGTAACAGTTATGAAGATGAGAGCTAGAATGGAGAAATCGATTAATGGCAACATAGAGTCTCTAAGGGCAGAAATGAAAGCTGAACTGGCAGAACTTAAAAATGCTATCAATGAGATCCAATCTAATCTAGATACTCAAACAGCTAGGGTAAACAAGGCAGAACAACGAATTAGTGATCTAGAAGTCCAATTGATAGAAAAGAAGGAAAAAGAGGAGGCTTGGGAGAAACAGCTCAAAATCCATGAAAACAGAATTAGAGAAATAAGTGATGCCATGAAACGTTCCATTGTCAGAATTATTGGGATCCCTGAGGGGTGGAGAGAGAGAGAGAGAGAGGACTAGAAGATATATTTGAGCAAATCATAGCTGAGAACTTCCCTAATATGGGGAATAAAACAAATATTCATGTCCTAGAGGCAGAGAGGACCCCTCCCAAGATCAAGGAAAACAGACCAACTCCTCAGCATGTAATAGTAAAACTTGCAAATCTTAGAATGGAGGAAACCACCTAAGGTGGTTTCCTTTTTTTTACTTTCCATTTTTACTATCGTACTTAAGTGATACCAGGTGGTATTGAAGACTCCTTTTTGACACACCCTTCTATTGTTGAACCAATAATTTGTACAGAGTCCAAATTATTGACCACAACGAAGAGATTCCTTACATACAGAGGGAGGAACATCAGAATAACATGAGACCTATCTACAGAGACCTGGCAAGCCAGAAAGGGCTGGCAAGACATATTCTAGAAATCTTTTTAATCATGCATAGGTATGTAGATTCCAAACGGTTCCAATCATAATTCCTAGTCAAACAAATCAGTCTGAATGATCTACATGCCAATATTGAACGAAGTAATAATTCAACTCTGTTCAAGAAAACTTTATTTAACATCTATATAATGCCAGGGAACGTATTTGGTAGAAAGAAAAAAAGGAAGAAAGAGACAGAAAGAGACAGAAAGGGAGGAAGAAGAAGAAAAAACAGTCTTGCTTTAAGTAGCTCACTAGTGAGGGAAGCAAATAACTCCTCGCCAATTCATCACTTGAAAGTCATGTATGTCTTTATACTTAGTTTTGTGAATTTCAAGCAAAAAATTTGTAGTTTTAAGTCTTTGATTACTTCTGACTTAAGATGGCACACATTGAAAGAATAACAAAAATTAAATGCATCAGTGAGGTTAACAAAAATAAATATAGAGGAAATGTAGATAATTAAACTTTCAAATACTATTTTTTGTAAGTTGTTATCATTTATGCTTCTGAACTTTCTAAAGCTTAAAACTATTCAAAGACTTTTCAATATCCTGTTTTTCTTGAAAGATTTTTCCATACCAGTTTGTATAAGTTATGCTACAGAATTAAAATCTTATTGGCTTGACACATGAAAGTTTATTTCTTGCTAATAATACAAGGGCTCTGATGATTATTGTTACTTAAGAAGCCAAGGTAATGAAGCCTTCTTCCTTTTCCTTTTTATTTTTTCAGCTATATTGAGGTATAATTGACATATAAAATTGTAAGATGTATTTAAAGTGTGCGTCGTGGTAATTTGATACACATATACTTTGTGGAAGGATTCCCACCATCTAGTTAACATATCATCACCTCACATACCTTTTTTTTTTTTTGATGAGTTCTACTCATCATTTAAGTTCTACTCTCTTAGCAAATTTCAGTCACATAATACAGTGTTACCAACTATAATCACCTTGTTATTTGTTAGATCTTCAGACCTTACTCATCTTAGAGTTGAACGTTAGTACCCTTTCATCCACCTCTCCTTATTTCCCCCCATCCCCTCACCCCTGGCAACCACTTTTCTACTTTCTAAGAGAAGTTAAGACTCTTTTTTACTATCGTACTTAAGTGATACCAGGTGGTATTTAAGACTCCTTTTTCACACACCCTTCTATTGTTGAACCAAATGGGGAGAAAAGAAAATGTAGTAAATTACACTCTAACTCCTAAAGCCTTTATTGTTTACATTTCTTTGGTCCAATCTAGCCACATACTTATCAAAGAAACGAAGAATTGCAATCATGCCATGTGCCTAGAATGAGTAGAGAATCAGAAATCCATGTGAACAGTCCTTATGACTTCCAAACCATTTCTTTTCTCTTCTTTAGAAACAATCATCTTGCATATGTTAGATCTCTGCAAATTATTTTCTCTGAAATTCCCCATATAGAGTTTTTCATTTCTTTTGCTGATATTTTCTGTAACTTACTCTCCATATTTCTGACTTTTTCAGCTGCATTTATCCCATTTTGATGGTTATTTCTAGAACGTTTTTATCTTTAATTCCCAAGTCTTATAAAAAAATGCTTTTCGTTTCTTTTCATGGTCTTGTGATCACTTTTTGTACACTTATATGATTATTTTGAACTTTTTAAATTTCTTTATTTTAGAAACAATAAATTATTCTCTACAATTCTAGGTAGAACTATGTGATTTAACTATTCCTATGTTTTTTGTTGTTGTTGTTAAGATTTTATTTATTTATTTGACAGAGAGAGACACAGTGAGAGAGAGGGAACACAAGCAGGGGGAGTGGGAGAGGCAGGCTTCCCGCTGAGCAGGGAGCCCGACGCAGGGCTGGATCCCAGGACCCTGGGATCATGGACCTGAGCTGAAGGCAGACGCTTAACGACTGAGCCACCCAGGCGTCCCACTATTCCTATGTTTTTCAGTTGCTTTTTGTTCATGTTCCCTTTCTCTTTCTTTTTAGCTTCCAGTCTATCCTTTCTTTTTATGCTTTTCAGGCATAGTCCCTTGATGATATCTTTTCTGAATATTACTGGGCTTTGAATGGTGGTAGGACCTGCTGAAGAATGGTTTTGAAATTTATTACAAATACTGCTCTCATCAAGTTATTTCCTTTACTCGAGGAACAAATGTCTTCTTAGATTGCTAAGTGTAGCAACCTGGCCTTAATAATCTTTTTTTAAGTTCTTCAGTTCTGCTTTCTATTGAGTTATCTCCTTGGCAGAGAAGCTAGGTCATGAACAATAGAAATGACATGTACACCATGGTTTTTCCTTTAACATATGTGTTTCAGTCAGTCTAACAGAGCATTTTAATAAAAATATACATTATAGTGTATGTCCCTTAGAATGTGACAATTGGGGGAGGGAGATTTGTTTCTGGCTCAATATCTAAAATAATATGCATGTTTTCTTCTCTCAGTCCAGGTGTGTGTCATCATGTAAGGTTAGGAGTTCAGGCAATTTCCTTGTCTTAATGAAGATTTTCTTTTTACTTACTTTCTTTTTTTGATGGGGTTTTAAGTAGAAAGGTGGACTAAAAATGCCCTTAACCCATTGCCTTAGACATTTTCATTCTTTAAAAAAAAAAACAAAAACCTGTTTATATGTTGTCTTCCCACTGAAGTAGTGACCTCTTTCAAAGCAAAGTTATTACTCATCTTTTTATCTTTACCACTGAACATAGTGGGCCCTCACCAAATGTTTTTGAACTGAGGTGAAATGGGTTGAATTTGTAAATATCTTTTATATTGTCTACTGTTGGTCAAAAATGGGAATTAACAGGGTGCCTGGGTGGCTCAGTTGGTTAAGTATCTGCCTTTGGCTCAGGTCATGATCCCAGGGTCCTGGGATCGAGCCCCGCAGCAGGCTCCCCACTCATCAGGGAGTCTGCTTCTCTCTCTGCTCCCCACCCTGCCTCTTGCGTGTGCACTAGCATGCGCTCACTCGCACTCTCTCTCTCGCAAAAATAAATAAAATCTTTAAAAAAAATGGGAACTAAGAAAATGTGGACATAAAGCATATCTCAAGACATTACCCCTACTAGAAAAACATATCAAAACACTTTGTAGTGGTTTTGGAATAGGATCATTATCATTATTTTTTTTTATGCAGAAAACCAGCAGGTTTATGTTACAATTCAATTTTCTGTGCTAATAATAAATTGCTTTCACTTCTACTAGACAACTGGAAAACAGAAGTGTTCAGAGGTTTATTATTCACCCAAATGTTAAGGGAAAGCATAGTACTACAAGTCAATAGCTACAGGAATTCTATTCAGCATATATATCTATACCACAGTCCAGCATTTCTCAAAGATGGTCAACCCATTTACTGTTACAGGTGATTCAGACACGCTGATGGACAAACATGAAAGAAGTCAGAGGGTTCCTCTTTTGCCTGGTGTATTAATCTATGTCCTGCAGAGAAACAAAATCAGTTAGATGTGTGTGTATATAGACAGAGAGAGAGATGGAGAGAAAAACTTATTTTAAGGAGTTGGCTCATGTGATTGTGGGGGTTGGCAAATCCAAAATCTACATGCAGACTAGCAAGCTAGAGACTGAGAGAAAAGTTGATGTTGTGTTCTCCAGTCCAAAGGCAGTATGTAGGCAGAATTCTGTCTTCCTCAGACGACCTCAGTCTTTTCTCTTAAGACCTTCAACTGATTAAATGAGGCCCACCCATATTATGGAGAGTAAACTGCCTTGGTCAGAGTCTACTGATTTAAATATTAGTCACATAGAAGAAATACCTTCCTAGCACCATCCAGACCGATGTTTAACAAAAAACTCAGTACTGTGGCCTAGCCAAGACAATACATAAAATTAGCCACTACCGCTGGCATGCTTAGGAGAATTACAGATTAGCATCAGTAGACCTGGCTTTTAATTCAAGTGCTATTGTGCAATGTCCACAATAGCCAAACTGTGGAAAGAGCCAAGATGTCCATCAACAGATGAATGGATAAAGAAGATGTGGTATATATATACAATGGAATATTATGCAGCCATCAAAAGGAATGAGATCTTGCCATTTGCAACGACGTGGATGGAACTGGAGGGTATTATGTTGAGTGAAATAAGTCAAACAGAGAAAGACATGTATCATATGATCTCACTGATATGAGGAATTCTTAATCTCAGGAAATAAACTGAGGGTTGCTGGAGTCGGGGGTGGGGTGGGAAGGATGGGGTGACTGGGTGATAGACACTGGGGAGGGTATGTGCTCTGGTAAGCGCTGTGAATTGTGCAAGACTGTTGAATCTCAGATCTGTACCTATGAAACAAATAATGCAATATATGTTAAGAAAAAAAAAAAGAAGAAGAAAAAGAAGAAGGTAGCGGGAGGGGAAGAATGAAGCGGGGGAAATCGGAGGGGTAGACGAACCATGAGAGATGATGGACTCTGAAAAACAAACAGGGTTCTAGAGGGGAGGGGGGTGGGAGGATGGGTTAGCCTAGTGGTGGGTATTGAGGAGGGCACATTCTGCATGGAGCACTGGGTGTTATGCACAAACAATGAATCATGGAACACTTCATCTAAAACTAATGATGTAATGTATGGGGATTAACATAAGAATAAAAAAAAATTAAATTAAATTAATTCAAGTGCTATTGTGCCACATTAAGTGACCAGGAGCTGCTGAGCCATTTTATTCCACACAAAGTGTCCCCATGGGAACAATGCAGAAGTCAAAGTCTCAAGCAGTAGTCTTTTTTGTGGTATTCAGATTTATTCTGCCTAATAAGTATGTTATTGTAAGAAATTCTTGATGGCTTAAGGCATCCAGAAAGTAGCACATTTATAGAAAACGACAGCATCATTATTAGAGCTGAAGCTTCAACATCTCCGCTCCCCTACTTCACATGATGGATAATTTGAAACTCACTCATGTATGCTTTGGCTAAATTTTGAGATTTATAATCAACCTGCAAAATGAGTCCCAATTTCACATGAGCTGAATGAAGACTAAAAATCAAGCAACAAATATTAGGATTATCCTTCCATTACACTTCTTTTGAAAAATGACTCCTTGCTGCCATATGAAGGATTCTCTAAGCTTTAATACTGAACAGAGATTTAAAAGGATTAACATGAACCACCTTCCAGTAAACATGCAGAATGCATTTTAACATCTAGTATTTCATCTTTATTTGAGTACTTTCAAATTGTAATGCTCTGATCATGTAGAAAGACTGGCTGGTATTGTCCATTATTATTCCTGCTAAGTTATTCACAGTTCCCCACTGACCTTTTCTCAGCAAGTTTTTCAGATCTTTTGTTTCAGCTGCTGTTTTGTGTCTTGCTGACGTTAGTCAGTCTGATTTATGGTGCTCTGTACAGGGGTTCCCACCATGCATGTCATTATTACTAATGTTTCTCCCTGTGTTTATAACTTAGCCATTTAGTTGCTGTGCTCAACTCTTTGAATTCCTAGGACTCACACCTCACTGGAATAGCACTTCTTATTGCCAAGGTCCTTTGTAAAACACTTGACTCTATTTTCATGTATAACTATTTTTAGAGCCCACAGTGGAATTGAACAGATCTGTTCTTTGATTGTTTATTTTTACCCAGACACTTATTTGGAAGATGTTAGTTCTCTTTGGGCTTCCACAGATGCCACATTCGTTCATTCAACATTTTCTATTGTACCAAATATGGACACGAGCAACTTGCTCTCAGATGAAATAAAAGCTAGCACTTTCTTATCGTGTAAATATCTGCAATGGTGGGCTGTTAATTTAGGACTTTATGCTTTTAGTTTTCTCCAGTTATGTGGAATACTAGCCTTGTCCTCCAATAAAAGTGTGTTTCTCAATATAACTTTCAAATGGGTAATAATAATAGACATAGGCAAATACTAAACAGGTTTGTAACCTTGAAAGAAAAGTGAAAATAACTAAGGATGATTATCCATAAAACAGTTGGAATAGGATGTCACTGGTATAGTAAGATTTGAGGGGCATTGAAAACCTGCTTGCTCCAAAATGTCTCTTTATTGATTTGTGTCAGTGCTTAAAATACCTACATTCATATAACACTTTGGATAAGTTGACCTATTAAAAATAAACATTTATAAACTAGAATGGGATATTATCATTCATGAATATATTAATTTTTAGGCCATGACTTCATGAAGCATTCACAATGCCTGTAGGTATATTATCACTCCTTAGAACTGTTTGAGTATTTTATTATTTTATGGAACTTATTACATAATTCAAGTTTGTATATTCATCCGTATTGTGCCTATCTTTAATCAATTTAACTGTAAGTCCTTGAGGGTGAAGTAGGTGTCTGAAATTTTCTTTAATATCTCCTGCAGTAAATAGCAAAGAATTGTGTGTGTTGTGCATGCTCAAAAAAACTGTTGAATAAATGAAAAACTAAATCACTATATTAAAATTGATTAGCTTATCAGTTTAACTAGGAAAGGTATATAAGGTAAGCATAATATGATGGTGAAGAAAGATATAGGCTGCTGCTACAAAAATTAGTTTCCAAGCAAAGCAATAAAAATAATTGCCTGGGGGCACCTGGATGGCTCAGTCAGTTAAGCATTGGACTTGGTTTTGGCTCAGGTCATGATCTCATGGGTTGTGAGATCAAGCCCTGTGTCTGGCTCCACTCTCAGCAGCAGAGTCGTCTTGAAGATTCTCTCCCTCTGCCCCTCCTCCCACTCTTTCTCTCTCTCTCTCTCTCTCTCTCTCAAATAAATAAATAAATCTTAAAAAAAAAATAGAATTGCCCAAAATGGAACTTTCAGAATGGCAGAGTGAGAACCTTGGTAAATCTCCTCCATAAGAACAACAACAACAACAAAATACTAGAAAAATTTATCAAAATCAACCATTTCAGGGGCACCTGGATGGCTCAGTCGGTTAAGTGTCTGCCTTTGGCTCAGGTCATGTTCCTAGGGTCCTGGGATCAAGCTCCACATCCGGCTCCCTGCTCAACAGGGAGTTTGCTTCTCCCTCTCCCTCTCCCACTCCCACTCCCCCTGCTTGTGCTCTCTCTCCCTCTGTCAAATAAATAAATAAAATCTTTAAAAAAAATCAACCATTTCAGAATTCTAGAAATTAACCATAGGCATACTACAAAATAGGAAATGTTTAAGAAAAGCTATTGAACTTTAGTAACAAGAGTAGGGTCTCTGGAGTTTATTTTGAGGATATTCCTATGCCTACCCACCTTCCATGGCACAGTAGCTGTTGACAACTACCAGCCTCACAGCCATCAGAGCCACCGATTTGTCTTGGAGCTCTGCAAACAGCCCCATTCCCCAGAGTGTTGTCATTATTGGACAAAACTTGCAACTCTCTGGAAAAGTCCCATTTCCAGAACATTGTTAAATTTAGCCTGACTTGGAGTTCAGCTTGGTAGGAAAGCCCTATTTTCAGGTCATTGTCAAAAACAAGTGCAATTAAAGTGTTTTGAAAAGGGTTTTGAAAAGTCTCAACATATTCCTGGGGATCTAGAAATCCACATACATATGTGAGTTGGGCACATGCCCAGGAAAACAGAAAGAAATCACCAATTATTTATTAATATCTGGCTGACCTTGGGGCCCTGTACAAGCAGCAATGAAGGCTAATGCAGACATGTAAACTGCCTGAACTTGCATGGGTGCCTCAGCGTGGATACAGAGCCCTTGGAAAAAGTGGAAAGTTTATTGGCTCAAGGAAATCTCTTGACCAACTACTGACTAACCCATGGGTGAACCCTACAAATCCAGGCTTAAAAATACACACAACAAAATAGATGATAGATAGATAGATGATAGATAGAAAGATAGATAGATGATAGATAGATAGATAAAAAGCAAGGATTTCAGGGGCCACACACTTCTGGAAATAGAATACTGTTTGGAATTAGTCCTGGAAAGTCACTAAACAGACAGCAACAGCAGCAACAACAACAAAATAGTAACAACAAAATTGGGAGGGGGTCTGATTGTAGAGTTGCTATAATATGCAGTTGATTCCTATTATTCACGGATTTTGTATTTGTAAATTCACCTATGTGCTAAAACTTACTTATAACATTAAAATCAATACTCATGGTGCTTTCCCAGTCATTCACATGATTGTGAATGTGTGGAATGGCAAAAAATTTAAGTCACCCAATGCACGTATTCCCAGATGAAGTCAGACAAGGTGATACTCAGTCTTATTGTTTTAGCTTTCATAAAGAGATGATCAAAGGATGGAGACAGGGGCACCTAGGTGGCACAGTCAGTTAAGTGTCTGGCTCTTGGTTTTGACTCAGGTAATGATCTCAGGGTTGTGAGATCAATCCCCCTTTGGGCTCTGTGCTCAGCATAGAGTGTGCTTGAAATTCTCTCTCCTTCACCCTCTTCCCCTCCTGCTCATGCTCTCTCTTTCTCTCTCCCTAAAATAAATAAATAAATCTTAAAAAAAAAAAAAGAATGGAGATAGTAGTGGGGCAGCCTCACACAAGTTACTTAACATTTCTAAACGTCATTTTCTCTTTTGTAAAATAAAAAGAAAGAGTTTACCAGGATATATTTTTTTCAGGATTTAAGTTTAAAATCTATGTGAGATATGTATGTGTACATATATCCTCTAGGAACAATAGTTCAGTATTCACTAATTCAGTGTTTACAATGACTATAGAGCATGACTACCATGAATAAGGAGAATCAATGACATTATCTAAATGTTCCAGTTTTCAACAAAAATTATAAGACATGCATATAAACAGGAAAGGATAGCTAATACACAGAAAAATAAAAACAGTCAATAGAAACTATCTTTGAGGGCGCCTGGGTGGCTCAGTTGGTTGAGCGACTGCCTTCGGCTCAGGTCATGATCCTGGAGTCCCAGGATCGAGTCCCACATCGGGCTCCCTGCTCAGCAGGGAGTCTGCTTCTCCCTCTGACCCTCCCCCCTCTCATGTGCTCTCTCTCTCATTCTGTCTCTCAAATAAATAAATAAAATCTTAAAAAAAAAAAAAACCTTTTAAAAAAAAAAAAAGAAACTATCTTTGAGGGAACCCAAATGTTGCACTAAAGAAATCATGTTTATAGAACTAAAGAAAAGTAAAACAACTCTATATCACCAAATTGAGAAAATCAATAGAGATAGAAATTATGGAAGAAAAGGCAAATATTCTGGAGTTGAAAAAAAATAACTAAAGTGAAAAAAAATAGAAGGGATTAGCAATAGATTTAAGCTTGCAAAAGAAAGAACCAGTGAGCTTGAAGTTAGAAGAAAGGATTAGTGAACTTGAAGATAAATTAATAGATTATCCAGTATAAGGAACAGAAAGAAAAATGAAGAAAATGAACACAACCTCAGAGACCTATGGAGCATGTATGAATTTACCAACTTATGCATAGTGGGAGTCCCAGAAGAAGAGGATTGGAAAAAGGGACAGAAAAATATTTGAAGAAATAATGTCCAAGAACTTCCAAAATTGATGGAAAACATTAATCTACTCATCTAACAAGCTCAATGAACTCATTGAACTGCAAAGAGGAAAAACTCAAAAAGATCCACATCCACACATATACGTGACATACAGAACTACTTGAAAGCACTTCAAGTACAAATACAAGAATCCTCAATAAGATTAATAGCTGATTTTTCATCAAAACCATGGAGACCAGAGGGTGATGACATATTCTGAAAAGAAAAGAGTGTCAACCAAGATTTCTATATCCAACAAAACTATTCTTCAAAATTGAGCGAGAAACAAACATTCGTATATAAGCAAAAACTGAAAAAAATATGTTGCTAGTACGCTATTGTGTGAGCCTTTTACTCTGAAAAGGAAGCACACTAGATAGTAATTCAAATCTACGCAAAGGAGTAAAGAGGATCAGTAGAGGTATTTACACTGGGAAATATTAACTCTTTTCTTCTCTTATGATTTAAAAACAATTGCACTAAACAATAATTAGAAAACTGTATTGATAGGCTTATATAAAAATGTGATTTGTGTGAAAACAATAGAACAAAGTAGAGGAGGGAGACAGAGCTATATTGGAGCAAAGTTTTACTATTCTATAGGAATTAACTTAGTATTAATCTGAACTAGATTGTTTTAAATTAAGATGTACATTGCAATCCCCAGAACAACCATTAAGAAAGTAACTTAAAAACATGGTTTAAGAAACAACAAAGGAAATAAAATAGTACACTAGAAAATACCTAACAAAAAAGAGACTAATGGAGAAATGGAAGAACAAAAAGACATGACATATAGAAAGCAAATAGCAAAATGGCAGGTGTAAATCCTACCATATCAATAGTTATGTTAATTAAAAATGAAATAAACAATCCAAATTAAAAGCATAGATTATGAGACTGGATTGAAAGACAGAATCCAGATATATGGAGCTTGTAAGAGACATATTAAATTCAAATAGATTAAACCAATCAAAAGCTAAAGTGACCATACAAATATCAGACAAAATAGACTTTAAGAGAAAAATAGGTATATTTTATAATGATAAAGGGTCAATTCACCAGGAAGATATAACAATTATAAACCTATGCAGCTTAATAACAGAGCCAAAAAAATATATGAAACCCAAGCTAACAGCATTAAAGAGCAATAGACAATTTAATATTAATAGCTGAAGAGGTCAATACTTCACTGCCAATAATTGATAGAACAACTAGACAGAAAAATAATTACTTGGAGGCAAAGGAAAAAAAAATGATGGTAGCATGGCAACGAGGCTAAAGGAAGGGTTGGTAAGATGTTGCCAAAACGCTTATGTAGGTCTTCAATGGCATCATTTAAAAATTATTTTAATTCTCTTTAACAGTTGTCAGAATTCTGTTTTACTCTTTTTATAATCATAAAATTTTATGATTTTTAGTCATTTTTCTTCTTGACTTTAGTGCCCATAGAATTGTTAAATTGTCTTGTTAATGGTAGTACCTTTTTCTCTGACATAATTTTTAAAATCTAAAATGATAAGTAAATAACATAAGCACATGGCAGAAAATATGAAAAAAAAGAAAAAGAATGACCAAAATAATGTCCATAAATTTTGGCTAATTTGAATAATTCTGCAACTTCTTTGTAGCTAAATCATTACACATACTATAATGGTTTTCTTATAACAAATTTCCAGAAATAAAGTTGTTAGAGCAACTGGTATGTCCATTTAAAAAAATTTTTTTTAAGATTTTATTTATTTATTTGACAGAGAGAGACAGTGAGAGAGGGAACACAAGCAGGGAGAAACAGGCTTCCCACCGAGCAGGGAGCCCAATGCGGGGCTTGATCCCAGAATCCTGGGATCATGACCTGAGCGGAAGGTAGATGCTTAACAACTGAGCCACCCAGGCACCCCCACTTAAATTTTTTTTATATACAAAGGCAAAGTGCCCTCCCAGAAATAACAAATACCGTCTAGGTCCACCTGTGTTGTTGCAAATGTTAAGATTTCATTCTTTTACCCATTCATCTATTGATGGACATTAGGTTGCTTCTATATCTTGGCTATTGCAGATAATGCTGCAGTGAACATAGGAGTGCGTATCTTTTTGAATTAGCATTTTCGTTTTTGGGGTGAATATTTAGAAGTGGAATTACTGGATTGTATGGTATTCCTATTTTTAATTTTTTCAGCCACCTTCATACTGTTTTCCATAGTGCACAAGGGTTCCCTTTTCTCCACATCCTTACCAGTATTTGCCATTTCTTGCCTTTTTGATATTAGCCATTCTGACAGATATGAGGTGATAGTTGTGATTTTCATAGCCCTGAAAATTAGTGACACTGAGCATCTTTTCAGGTATCTGTTAGCTATCAATATGTCTTCTTTGGAAAAATATCTATTCTTGTCCTCTGTCCATTTTTGAATTGGACTGTCTTTTTTTTTTTTTTTTGGTGTTGAGTTATATGGGTTCTTAATACATTTTGGATATTAACTCCTTATTAGATAGATCATTTGCAAATATTTTCTTTAAAAATTAACTGTATCATTTTAAGGGTATGTTCACTTATTTGTAACATACTGATGAAAATTTTTCTTGAGGATCACTGAAGCTAACAACATATGATGAAATAAAAGTGACACAAGTAGAGTCAGTGTGTGTTCAAATAAAAATGGAAGTTTTAACACATGCATGTGATAAATGCACATATCCATGTAACCACAACAAATCAATTACCGTATCAATTTGTTTTGACCATCATGTGAACAATTAGGTCTCTGCTAGTTACCTCCTGGAGATCACCTAATCACTGCTCTTGCCCATTGTTAAGGGATACCCTCTTTGTGGAAAATGTTTTTTAAAAGATTTTATTTACTTGAGAGAGAGAGAGAGAGCACACATGTACACACACAGAGCAGGGAGAGGGAGAGAGACAAGCAGACTCCTGAAGTGGGGCTCAGTCTCACAACCCTGAGATCATGACCTGAGCCCAAATCAAGAGTCTGACATTCAACTGACTGAGCCACCCAGGTGCCCTGTGGAAACTTTTGATTAAAGTAGGTATAAATAAACACTTTATTTCTAAGCAGCATAATCCAGTGTTAGATACAACTGAGCGAAACTAATCTATTTGGAGGAACTGCTGCCTTTCTGTATATTTAATGTATAAATTCATTTCTGGTGTACTTTTTTCTTTTTATGAATTTGGTTAATTTTTTCAATTACCATATGAAAATTGGCAGAGACATTTTTATTTCAGTTACTTTTGTCAGAAACCACACAAAAAATGAATGAAAGGTAGAAGGAAAATTTATGTTGTCACCAATGA
This sequence comes from Neomonachus schauinslandi, assembly GCF_002201575.2. NCBI lineage: Eukaryota > Metazoa > Chordata > Mammalia > Carnivora > Phocidae > Neomonachus > Neomonachus schauinslandi. The sequence continues at coordinate 30,971,021 of NC_058407.1, read as the reverse complement.
ATGAGGCAGTTATACACTTAAAAATGTACATATGTATAAGTTACTTTATGCGTTTTCATATGGATTTAGCTACATACTAAAATGTATAAAATACAACAACTACATTGAAATTGGACTCAACTGGACAAAACTGAGAGGTAGAATATATTTTTTTTCAGAATTTGAGTAGGAAACTAATTTCCCTAAAAATATAGTCCTATCCAAATATGTTGACTAAAGTGATTAGATTTTCAGGTGTGGTTAGATCATGACACAAGTAAGGAGTATCATATAAACCAGTTACACACAACATAATGGCAAAGAAGGTAGAGCTGAAAGAGAAACTATATTTACTCTTCATTTACATTTTCTATGAATTATAACCCTAGACAAGGGAAATTTCCTGACAAGCTGTGGGGTAAATTATGGAGGTGGTACAGTAATTGCTATAATTTAACATCAAAATCCTGTCACTTAGGGCTTTGTTTTAAGCTATTTAAATCTCTTAAACATCAAACACTAAGGAAAAAATGAGCTATCAGGGCAAAGAAGATAAAACATTTGGTGGGATGGTTTCAAAATGATAAATCAGAAACAGAACCATGAACTACCCCCTTTTTATTCTCCCTATACCACCTACCCTATTTAATATATTATAATTATTATACCATAATATAATTATATAAATAAAATATGTTATAAATACATAATATAATATATATATATCTTAAAATGAGAAATAATCCAAAACAAAACAAAACAATCTAAACATAAATGCTATAAATAAATGCAGGAAATGTATACAAGCTAAAAGAAAGTGAAAGATCTATATCATGTAAAGATTTACCCAGAGCAATAGAGACAAGAACAATTCAGATCCATTGCTCTCCATAATTTCAAAGACATTAAAATAACATATTAACCTGAGTAAAAAGAATCTCAAAGAATAAAGTAGCCAAAATGTGATAAGATAATGAGAATATTTGAAAAGATTATCATGATTGTAGAAAAAGATTGAAGAGAAAAAAAATTAATTACAGAAATAAAAACCCTTTCAAGTACAAAGACCATAAAAAAACAGAATGCTAATAGCTAATACTAATACTAATAACTGAAAATACAATCAAGCATAGTTTAATAGACTGGAGGAAAACACACATACACACACGCATGCACACATGTACACACACAGAGATACATACTTTTTGATAGATTTATTCTTAGATAATTTTTGTTTTAGTTGTTATGTCTTTTTTTAAGTTTCCAATTTTTGCTGGAGTATTGAAATGCAATTGACTTATTTTTAAATCTTCTTTATTGAGGTATAATTTACCTGTATAAGAAAATGTATCCATTTCAAGTGTTCAGTTCTATAAATTTTGATAAATGCACATATCCATGTAACCACAACAAGATCCCTATGACCTTTAGCAGTCAAACATCCTACCAGATCTTGGTAATCACTGATCTGCTTTCTTTATTTTGAGTAAAATTTGTCTTTCCTCCAGTTGCATATAAATGGAGTTGGTCTGTAGACCAAATGGAGGAGAATTGGCATCTTAACAATGTTAAATCTTTCAGTTCATGAATATGGCATACTTCTCCATTTATTTAGATCTCTATGTTAGCAATATTTTATAATTTTCAATGTGCAATATGTGCACATCTTTTGCTAAATATATTTTGAAGTAGTCCACATTTTTATGGCTTTGTAAATAATTTTTTAAACTTTAACACCCAACTATTTATTGTTAGTATAGAGAAATGAAATTGACTTTGTCCTAACTTTGTGTCTTGTGATCTTGCTTAATTCACTTAGTGCTTCTCTTCTGAGACTCCAAATGCAGGCCAGACAGACTGCTTCCTATTGTCCCAGAGGTCACTGAGCTCTGTTTATTGGTTTTGTATTTTTTCCCCCTCTTTCTCTGTGTTGATACTATTGCTAGGTCTGCACAGTTTAATTTGCTCTTTATCCCATCCTCTGAATTTTTTATTTCATATAACTTGCTTTTCATCTCTAGTCATTTCATTAATTTTCTGTATCTTTTATTTCTCCCTTCATCATATCCTACTTTGTTTTTAAATCTCTGAACTTATTAAGCATATTTATTATAGGTGTTTTAAAATCCTTGTTTTCTAATCTGTCTTCCCTGTCATTTCTTGGTCTGCTTCTATTGATTGATTTTTCTACTGATTATGTGCTATAATTTCCTGCTTCTTTGTATGTATGGTAATTTTTTTTATTGTATGGTAGACATGAAGTTAAATTTTTGAGTATTTATAATTTGATGTCTTGCTTTAAGGAGTGTTGTGCTTTGTTCTGGTAGGCAATTAACTTACTTAAAGATTAGTTTGATCCACTTAATTACTATTTTTAAGCATTTCTATGGCATATCTAGAGTAGTTTTCATTTTAGGCATACTTCAATCCTGTTACCAAGGTATGACCCCAGTGGGGTCTCTTGAGTGCCCTGGTGATAACTGAAGAATCTCCACACTGGCTGGTCAAAGCTCAAATGCTTTGCTGCCTTGTCTAAGATCTGAGAATTGTTCATCTTACAGTCCTTTGCCTTTCATTGAGTTTTACATTACACTTGCATAGCCTAGTACATAGCAAGAACTAAGGAGCCACAGTGACACTTTTGGAAACTCTTTTTCTTAAAATCTCCTTCTTCCACAAAATTCTGCCACACAGTTTCCAGCTGTCTCAACTTTCTTGAATTTCCTTCTCCATCTGCTAAACTAAGTGAGACTGCCAAGCTTTTTTTGTTTTCTCCTTACCTGCACCCGTGGTCTGAATATTGCCTCCAGCCAGAAAGCCAGGGTGATTATTGCTTATCTTCTTTGCTTCCTTTCTCACGTAGATAACAGTTCAGTGCTGCCTGTTGTTCAATATCTAAAAACAACGTTTTCTCCATTTGTCCACTTTTCTAACTATTTCTAATTAGAAAATACTCTAAATAAAGAGTATTTATAGTCCATGTTTCTTTATTATAGCCAGAAACAAATTTCCAATTAATTGACTTTTATATGTTGATGTTACATCCAGCCAATTTGCCCAACTTGATTATTTTTAGTTACTTGGATGAGAATCTATGGGTGTCCCATATGGATAATCATATCATACATTAGGAATAATGACTTTCATTTTTTCTTTTCCAGTCCTTAAGCCAGTCATTACTTTTTCTTGTCTTTATGGACAAGCTACAACCTCTAATACAATATTGGCTTATTTAGAGCAGGATGCTTATGGATAAAATTACCTGAGAAGTATAAAAATTACTTTGGTTTTTACTTTAAGTCTTAATTTTCATCTCTAAATCAAGTAAAGTGAAATTTAATGTATTATCCAAATATTAGCAGAAATAGATTCCATTTTTCCTATCTACTTATCCATCTGTATAGTTATCTTATATGGACAAAGGCATATAAAGATGTTTGGAATGATATTTACCAAATTTTGTTACTTATTTCTGGGGAGTAAGAGTTGCAATAGATTTTGTGGGGTTTTTTTGGTTGTTTTTTGTTGTTTTTAAAGATTTTATTTATTTATTTGACAGAAAGAGACACAGCGAGAGAGGGAACACAAGCAGGGGGAGTGGGAGAGGGAGAAGCAGACTCCCTGCTGAGCAGGGAGCCCGGCATGGGACTCAATCCCAGGACCCTGGGATCATGACCTGAGCCGAAGGCAGACACTTAACGACTGAGCACCCCTGCAATAGATTTTGGAACTAATTTTTCTTTTCCTTTTGTTCCTTTACACGTTGCTTTATTTATTTATTTTTTTAAATAACAAGCTTGCAGTATTTTATGAAAATAATGGTCCTTAATCCAAAAATATTATTATATATGCTTATTATAAAAGTCAAACGACATGAAGGTGTAGATAGAAAAATGTGGAAATTATCTTCATTCAATACAACCCAATTCCCAGGGGTATCCACTGTTAAATGATGTATATACTTCCATTCTTTTTTCAGTGTACATACAAGCATTTACGTATATAAATATGTATGTGTGTTTACACATATATGTAGGTATATGTATATATGTACATACAAATGTATACATATGTAATATATATTTATGCACACATATATATGTACATACAAATGTGTGCAGATTCAGTATATATAACTGGAAATATAACATACATATATAACTGGAAGTAGATATGATTTTCCCCCAAATGAGATCTTGTTGAATATAATAACTTGCAATATGCTTTTCTTGGTTTAACAATATATTATAGACATCTCTTCATGTCAGTCCATAGATACAAACTGTAAAATTATAATTTAAAAATTATTATTTTATATCTACAATTAAGTAATAGAGAAATACTGATAGAAAAATGTGCATTTGTCACTTTGGCTACCTCTTTCCCTCTTCTGCCATCTTTTCCGAGGCAACATTGTAAACAGTTTGTTATGCAAACTTTGGTCTTTTTCTACATAATTAAATTTATTCAATTGTGTTTATATGCAATATAACTATATGTCCCCATATATATAACACTATAATATGTATATTTAAGTATACATATACTTAGTTTTTCTGACACTTGATTTTATAATAAACCTTAAAAGAAGGACTATAAGTTTTTCTATTTTATTGTTTGTATTCTTTTTAATAGCATGCTAATATTTCTTAGCATTCGTGTTCCATAGTTCGTTTAGCTCCTTTTCCCTCAGTGGACTTTTAGGTCCTGTGACAGATATTACACATTCACTCACTTCAGTCCATTTCAGATACTTCCGAACATGTTTGACTGAATGACAGAAGCTGAAGAGTTACAGACTACATTTCTCAGACTCCCTTAACAAACAACTCAGGTTCCAAATGGGCTTAACTTTCAATGAGCAGACACAGTCATATATTGGAAAGGTAGTCTGGTATTTCTGCTGTTTCTGCTGGTGAGCTCATGAAACAGTAGTTACTGGCCTATGCATGGTACCTAGCTTCATAAGTGTTGTAAAGCAGGGTGCTTGGCATCACTTTGCTGGCCTGAATCTTTTCTAAGCGAGAGCAGTTGTAGAACTGGACGCGGTGGTGGCAGAAGTGTGGACATGGGACTTGTGCAATATTGTGATTTATAAGAAATATATATTTGGTCATTTAGATGATCAAAATACATTTCTTACACATATTTGGTCTCATCCACAATTCCTGGTTTATAGCTCCCAAACTCTGGGAATTTCTCTTGATGAAAGCAAAAACAGGTCTCTTGTTATGTTAATAAGGTGACATTTGGACTGCACCTAAGGACTGAAGTTGGTTGCCAGGAGATAGATCATGTGATTAGAGGGTTGGAACTTTCAGTCCCACCTCCAGACCTCCTGAGAGGGGAGAGGGGCTGGAGTTTGAATCTTGCCAACAGCTAATGATTTAATCAATTATGCCCATATAATGAAGTCTCCATAAAAAGCAAAAAGGAGAGGGTTCAGAGAGCTTCTGGGTTGATGAACACATGGAGATCTGAGAGGAATGGTATGCTCCAAGAGGACATAGAAGTTCTGCACCCCTTTTCTTGCCGTATTTATGTCTTCCATCTTGCTGTTTCTGAAGTATACCCTTTTAAAATGAACTAGTGATGTAGTAAGCAAAATGTTTCTCTGAGTTCTGTGAACTGCTCTAGCAAATTAATTGAACTCAAGAAGGGGGTCATAGGAACCTCTGATTTGTTACCAGGCAGTCATATGTACAGGTAACATGCTGAACTTGTGACTGATGTCTGAAGTCCAAGGAGGGGGTTGTTGGAACCCTTAATCTATAGCTGGTAGGTCAGAAGCAGAGGTGACAACCTGAAATCGTAATTGGCATCTGAAATGGGAAGGGGCACCCTTGTAAGACTGAGTCCTTAACCTGTGGAATCTGATGCTATCTTCAGGTAGATAATGTCAGAATTAAGTTGAATTATAGGACACCCAGCTGGTGTCCTAACAATTGTTTGTTGATGGGAAGTGTGTGGAGCTCCTCCTCATCACACACTGGAAGCTGGGTCTCAGAACATTTTTGTAATAACACAGTTTCCTGATTTTCCTGATCATGGTGGAGATAGAAGCTTGCTTGTTAGCACAACTCTGTGGGGGTGTTTTGGGAGTCATTTCTAGAGACTCAGCATAAGTCTGTGTCTAAAGACTAAAAAGCACTGCCTTTTTTGTCTTTCCAATGATTTTGAAATGCCTAATTCTCCATTCTAAATCTAGCTAGAGTTGTTTCTATTATCTGTAACTAAACATTAAGTGCAAAAGAATTTAGAAACTGAAATTGAAGTCTTTGTGTGACAGAAACCATATATTTGGCATTGATTTAGCAATCAAGTCGAAGATAGGAAGGACTCTGATGTTGCAGTCTAAAAAGGATGATAAATTTTGTTATTTGATGATAAAAAGTAATAAAATTATTTCCTGTGGTACAATTTGCTGACCATGACTATAGCAATTAGGAAAATGGTAGAGGCAATTAATAATATTAGCAGTGTTGATTGCTTCTCTCACCTTTAAACAAAGTTCTACAGGAAAGTCATATACACGGTCTAAAGCCAGCCAGTCTGCAAGCAGAGATGGAAGGAAATACAATCCCTTTCAGGAGGTGCTCTCTGCCTAGGTCTACCCTAGGTTGACTGCGGGTGCAGTAATGTGGTTCCTCAAAGTGTTAAGAAGCCTATTTTAACCTAAAAATGGAAGCAGTTAGTGGGAATCTAAAGTAATAGCCATAGCAAGAGATAAAAGTAACAACAGCCATAGTAGGAGGCCAAGAGTCTGCCATCACAGAGAATTTTATCACTGCTAAGGGCCAATGACTGTGTGATTTTTATTTTCCTCTTTTTCTAAATGGAGCTTTTATCGTATTTATCCTATTCCAATTGTACCGTGATATATTGGATGTGTTTGGGAGCAGATAGCCTACCTCTTATTTTAGCTGTTGATAGACCATAAGATTACACATAACCCAGAGATTCTGCAGTCATGCAGTCATCACTACATGGAATTGTCTTTCTTGGAAAAGGCTCTATGTCTCGGAAGGAAGCTATGGGTGAGTATTTGAGTGGACAAATGGCCAGACCATGGGAGAAACTACCAGTTGTCCTGCAATATCAATTTTTCCCTCTTGCTTAGGAAGAAATCTAAATTTTTAGATTTACACAAAAAGATTTGAGGAAATAATGATGTCTTCATAGAAATGTGTTTGTGTGCATGTTATTAGCATTATTTTTTAGGTTAGATTCCTAGAAATGGAATTCTTGGGCAAGAGATATATGTTATTTTGATTTTGAAAGATACTTCCTTATTACCCTACAAAAAGGCTTAATCAATTTACTGTTTCACAAAGAATACATGACAAGAATTACTTACGTATATCCTTATAAATGCAGGTTTTCACCAATTTTAAGTTTATTCTAATTGAATAGATATATTGATATGCCTATCCCTGATTACAAGTAATGCTGACAAAAATTTTTTTTCTTCTCCTTCTTCTTCTTCTTTTTTTCATCTGTTTTATTCTGTCATTTGCCAAACTTTCCATAAAGGGTTTATCTTTTTTCTTTTTGATTTGTAGGAAACCTTTACATATGTGCGATAATTATTTTGTTATATTTTGGCAAATATTTTTTCTAGACTGCTGCTTATTGTGTAACTTTACGGTGTCTTTATATATGGTAACTTTATTTAAATAAAGAGTTATTTATACTTGGGCAAAAATGCCGATATTTTCCCTTTGACTTCTGGGTTTTGTGTTGCCTGGGAGACCTTTTTCATCCCTAGAGATTACAACATTAAATTTCTATATTTCCTTTAACATATTTGTTCAATTAAAAAATTGTTTAGCTCTTGGGATGCCTGGGTGGCTCAGTCGGTTAAGCATTTTGGCTCAGGTCATGATCTCATGGGTTGTGGGATGAAGCCCTGTATCAGGCTTTGTATGGGGAGTCTGCTTGAAGATTCTCTCCCTCTGCCCCTCCCCCCACTCATGCTTGCTGTCTCTGTCTCTCTCACTCTCTCTCTAAAATAAATAAATCTTTAAAAAATTTTTTTAGCTCTTTTATCCATCTGGAATGTATTTATATAAGGTATGAGGTAAGGGTCACACATCCCATTCTTTTTAAAGAATATTCAATTTTCCCAATGCCATTTATTAATAACACATTTACACCTTACTGATTTGAAATGCAACTCTTAGTGTAGTCAAATTCCTGAATATGCATAGATCTGTTTGTTGGTTTCTCTATTCTGTCAGTCATCAGTCTATTTATATGGCAATGTCATACTTTGGGAACTACCATAATTCTGTAATACATTTAGATATCCAGATGGCAGGCATTCTTTTTAAAAATGTTTTGATATTCTCATTTATATACATTTCCAAATGAACTTTTGAAACAAATTTGCATCAACCCATTTGAAAGAAGATTTTGAAATTATTATAGTTGTCCCATAATTTTTGGAAATCTGTGTGTTTAAAATATATGTTAACTGTAATATTAACATTTGAAAAAATGTGATATCTAGCCCCTTGGAAATTATTGTAGAATAAAGATGCTATATGAATGCATATATTGATATGTTCATATGAATACCTATGTTATTGATGGGTTAACAATCTATGAATATAATGCCTCAAACATTTTTATTTTATAATTCCAAAGAAAACTAAGCAATCATCTTTCCCCAAATACTTGTTTGGGTCCATATTTAGACAAAGGATTAATCCAACCCCAATTCTCTGTTCTATGTATTCAGATGTTTTAGTGCATGTTGAATGAGATAAGCAAATACCAATGTTCTCAGTTTTCTTTGATTGACAAGAAACTGGCAGAAACTGGAATTTCTAGTTTCTTCTAATTCTGTTCAGTGAATGTATTGGTATTGTGTAAACTTAGGCTACAGGTACTGTGATTTTATATTATTATGCAGAGAGAAAGACTGTGACATTGGATTGATGTTGATTTGCATTAATAAGAATTAAATATCGAACTTTCAGTAAAATCAGCAAGAAATGTGGACCTCCATTATTCTATAGCTACTGTTGCTTTTGTCACAGTCACCTGGCACTGTTTAGCCAGATACAGTTTAATATGTTCTTTATTTCACACTAGTCAGCCCTGGAAGGGGGTTGATAGCACACTTTCTCAGCTGCTGCTGACAGTCAGGCTTCTAATTAGTGCATATCTATTTGCTGACCAGGATCTCCCCAGAGCCTGAAAGAGTTAATGGGCATTTCCCTCACCTTCTCCTTCTGGTTTGCTCCAACAACAGTAACAACAACAATAACAACAACAAAAGTTGCCAGCTTCACTTAGAAGGAGCTTGTCCACGCATCTAATGTCCTAAATTTTATGACTACCACCTGAGGGACAGGCCCCCAAACCTCATAGCTCTTAGAGTCCATAGGGCTTGCACTCATGAGTCTTCAAATACTATAGCAAACAAAGAATCAGTTTTTCAAATGGGCTTGGGGACATTCTCCCCAGCTATCCACAGGGAGGAGGTAAAAGCTCTCAACAAAGTGAGTATAGAAGGAATGTAGTCCAACATGATAAAGGTTGTATGTGACAAGCCCATAGCTAACATGATACTCAATGGTGAAAAGATGAAAGCTTTTCCTCTAAGATGAAGAACAAGGCAAGACTGTCCACTCTCTCCAATTTTATTCATCATAGAACTGGAAGTCCTTGCCAGAGCAATTAGGTAAGAAAAAGAAATGAAAGGCATTCAAATCAGAAAGGAGGAAGTAAAACTGTCACTATTTACAGATGACATATTTTATAAGGAAAACCCTAAAGACTCCACCAGAAAACTGTTAGAATTAATAAATGAATTCAGTAAAGTTGCAAAATAGAAAATCAATATACAAAAATCAGTTGCACTTTATACATTAATAATGAACTATCGATAGAGAAATTAAGGAAACAATCCCCATCTACAGTTGCATCAAAAGGAATAAAATACCTAAGAACAAATTAACCAGCTTGGTAAAAGACATTAAAAACTATAAGATATTGATGAAAGAAATGGAGAAATACACAAATAAATGGAAAGATAATCTGTGCTCACAGATTGGAAGAATTAATAAATTAATAAATGTCCATACTACCCAAAGCAATCTATGGATTCAATGCAGTCTCTATCAAAATTCCAATTATATTTTTCACAGAAATAGACAAACAATCCTAAAATTTGTATGGAACCACAAAAGACCCTGAATGGCCAAAACAATCTTGATAAAGAAGAACAAAGATAGAGGCATTTTGCTCCCTGATCTCAAATTATTTTACAAAACTGTAGTGATCAAAACAGTATTATATTGACATAAAACAGACATATAGATCAATGGAACAGAATGGAGAATCCAGAAACAAACCCATGCATATATGATCAATTAATTTGTGACAAAGGAACCAAGAATATACAGTGAGGAAAGAATAATCTCTTCAGTAAATGGTGCTGGGAAAACTGGACAGTCACATGCAAGAGAATGAAACTAGACCACCATGTTACACTATGTAAAAAAGTAACTCAAAATGTATTAAAGACTTGAATGTAAAAGCATAAACCATAAAACTCCTAGAGGAAAACATAGGTAGTAAGTTCCTTGACATCAGTCTTGGCAATGATCTTTTGGATTTGCAAAGGCAGCCAAAGCAAAAATAACCAAGTGGCACTATATCACACTAAAAAGCTTCTGCATGGCAAAGGAAACTATCAACAAAATGAAAAGGCAACCTACTGAATGAGGGCAACCTACTGAATATTTACAAGAGAAAATATTTGTAAATCATGTATCTGATAAGTAGTTAATATCCAAAATATATAAAGAACTCATACAGATCAATAACAAAAAAATAATATTCAATTTAAAACTGGGCAGAGGAAAAAATGTTAAAAAAATGGGCAGAGAATCTAAATAGATATTTTTCCGAAAAAGATGTACAGATGGCCAACAGAAAAATGAAAAGGTGCTCAACATCACTAATCATCAAAACAATGCAAATCAAAACCACAATGAGGTATTACTTCACACTGTTAGGACGTATGTTGTCAAAAAAAAAAAAAAAAGAGGAAATCGCAAGTGTTGGCAAGGAGGTGGGAAAAAAGGAAACCCTTGTACATCATTGGTGGAATGTAAACTGGTGCAGCCACTATGGAAAATAGGATGAAGTATGAATAAAAAATTAAAAATAGATGTGATCCAGCAGTTCCACTTCAGGGTACTTACCTGAAGGAAATGAAAACACTAACTGGAAAAGATATCTGCATCCCACATTCATTGCATCATTATTCACAGTTGCCAAGGTATAGAAACAAGGTAAGTGTCTGTCAAGAGGTGAATGAATCAAGAAAATATGGTATATATACAATGGAATATTTTTCAGCCATGAGAAAGAAGGAAATCCTGACATTTGTGACAACTTGGGTCAGTCTGGAGGACATTATGCTAAGTAAAATAAGCCAGACAAAGACAAATACAGCATAGTATCACTTATATGTGGAATCTTTAAAAAAAAATAATCAAACTCATAGAAACACTGAGTAGAATGGTACAAACTTATATGAGATGAATAAGGTCTGAGGACCTAATGTATAACATGGTGACTATAGTTGAAAATACTATATTATATAACCTATGCTAAGAAAGTAGAACTTAAGTGTACTCACCAAAAATAAAAATAAAAAAGTAATTGTGTGAGATCATGGATGTGTTAATGAACTTGTGGGAAGCCTTTCACAATGTGTACATCTATCAAATCATCTTGTACACTTTAAATATATTACAATTTTATTTGTCAATTATACCTCAATAGAGCTGAAAAAAATTAACTATCAAGACATGAAAGAATTTTAAACACATATTACTAAGTGAAAAAAGCTAATCTGAAAAGGCTACATGCTTTATGATTCCAATTATATGACATTCTGGAAAAGGAAAAACCATGGCACAGTAAAAATATGAGTGTTTTCCAGGCATTGGCAGGGAGGGAAGTTTGACTAGATGGAGCACAGAGGGTTTTTAGGACAGTGAAATGACTCTGCATGACACTGTAAAGGTGCACACATATAAATGTTACGTGCATCCAAACCCATAGAATGTACAATATCAAGAGTGAATGCCAATGTAAACTATGGACTTTGAGTGATTATGATGTGTCAACACAGGCTAATCAATTGTTACAGGAGAAGCTCTGTGCATGTGTGGGGTCAGAGGCTACATGGGGAATCTCTGTAACTTCCTCCTCTTGATTTTGCTGTGAACATAAATCTGCTCTAAAAATAAAATTTCCTAAGGGGATGGATTTCACTTAATCCCAAACAGCTCTAAGAGCTAGATGTTATTATAACTACTGTTGTATAGATAAGAAAACACGGAGGCACAGAGAGATTGAGTCATGACCAATAGCACACAGTGAGCAGGTGATAGACCTGGAATAGGAAGACAGTGTGACTTCAAGGTCTGTGCTTCTAACACCTACTTTGTGCTGCTTCCCAAAAGGACCCTCCAAAAAAAAAGAGTTTTGAGAAAGATTCCACACGAACTTATAAAACTGCAACAGGCTGCATTTCTCTTTAGGAATGTGACCATCTCACTACGTCTGGGAAGAATACCATAAAAACTAACCCTAATATTCACTGTGTTATAAAGCATATATATGTGTGAATTATAATATCTTATAAATCTTTAAATTGTTTAAAAGTATTTTTACTAAATCTTCTTCCTGGAAATCTATATTTCTTTCTTTTTCTTTAAAGATTTTATTTATATATTTGACAGAGAGAAAGACACAGCGAGAGAGGAACACAAGCAGGGGGAGCGGGAGAGGGAGAAGCAGGCTTCCCACTGAGCAGGGAGCCCGATGCGGGGCTTGATCCCAGGACCCCGGGATCATGACCTGAGCCGAAGGCAGACGCTTAACGACTGAGCCACCCAGGTGCCCCTGGAAGTCTATATTTCAAAAGAGCATTTGCTTTTTATTTCCTTTTGGGTTTGTCTGTGTTAATCTGAACCTATAATATTTGTCTAATGTCAACAAACAAAATTGTGTTTTTTTTCTTTTTTGAACCTGTGACTTTGCATCCATATACCATTAGACCATTTCTATAAAGCAGCAAGAGATTATTTCAAAGAGAAGCACACAGGTTTATATTGGTACATAGGATGTCCATATACTTTCAATAGCTTTACTTTCATGGCCTAAATGTTTAACATGATTCTTTAAACAAGCTGTTGCACAGAAATTCTTGTTAAGAGATTCAGTGAAAATACTTGGGCACAGAGTCTGGCTAAGTAACTGCCTTACTTTATTTAACTAGAAAGCCTACAGATAGTTGGTATGGAGTGAAGAGTTATTTTAGGTTTAAAAAATAACTCATTAGTGTGTTCATCCCGTGTATGTACTCCAGAGACACAGACTAGGAACATGTTTTCTCTTATCAGGACCATGATACCCTTTTCCTAAAGGAAATATTGCATCACAGTGAAAATTACCCCTTTCCCTTAGGTACCTATGGGAAGCTTCTAAATACTGTATTTGTTTTGGCTCAAAGGCAAATTGTGGGTAATCTGAATCTCTCATCAGTTTCACAATTCTCTGTAGATTGGTTCTGTGTCCTCAGCAAATTTCCTTGATCACAGGAAATTTGGGCAACAACGTGTTTATATTTTCCACCAGTAAAATAGTGTTATCTGAAGGGCCCACTCTGTGGCATTTGGGGTACTTTCCTGGTCTTTGACTGTAGTGCTTTAGCCAGGACATGAATTAGGCTGCAATATTTGGGCAGTTTCAGAGCTCATTCTAGGGCAGCTTGTTCAAATCGCAAACCACAGTGTGATTGGATCTCTTACAAACTTCAAACACAAGCTCTCCTGGGACAATATTTAGTGTGGTTAAATACCAGCAAACCATCTTCCTTACCCCAGCTAAAGATCTCCAGGGAACTATGTTATGTAGTCCATTTCTGTGGCCCTGTACCAAAAATGACCATTGACAGAAATACTTCATGATTTGCATGCACAGGAGCTATATGCCCTCTATTCTCTCTTCCTCAAACCATTCTTTTCTTTTCTTTTTTCTGCTCTCCTACTTTACTCTTTTAAATTTTTTTTAAGTTTTGTCCCCCATAATCAACACTAAACTTTCCTTCAGCATTTTAAATGTTCAGTAATAGGCCCCTAGGAGGAAATAACATCATATATATATATATATATATATATATATATATATATATACACATAAACTTTTTTATATACCAGAGTAATAGAGCCATTAAAGAACAGTTTTAAACATTATAGGCAAATCAGGAATTCTGGAGAAATCTTGGATTCAAAATAATGAATAAAACACACACACACACACAGTTATTGAGTACCTTCTATGTACCAGTTACAAATTATATGTTTCGTACAAATCTAAGAAGTGTCTCACATATCTTAAATACAACCAATTTCAATAATGTAAATCCATTTATAAACATCCTTTATGCTAATTAAAAAACTAATTCACTAATGAAACATCACTTCCAATATTAGTAAAGCCTCTCATGTCAGCATAAGATAAAGATGTCCTGGAGTGTGACTTTTCTAGTTAAAAGCTGAGTCTACTATTCCCTGTAAACTCCTGAGTAAAGCAATAGCTGACACATAATATTATATCAGTGTCTACATTGAGGTATTTTAAAATAAATTATTGACTTCATAGCACACCATTGATTTATCTCCCTAGTTCACTGGTCACTGTTTCTTAGCTTTGCTGATAGGCCTGAAATCAATTATAAATAGTGAGCTGCCTAGGGCTGAAGCTTAACATCTTCTTTTTCCTCCTTAAATGAATTTAAACACTACCCATATGATGATGAATCTCAAAATACCTGTTTCTGGCCCTGACTTTTCCCTTGAGCCCCTTAACCACCTCGTTGACATCTCCCTGTAGATAGCTACTCTGCAGCTTCAATTCTTCATATTTCTTGATTCCTGTACCCAGCTCCCAATAAAGAGGAAAAAATTCTGTTACATTCTGGGTCCTCTCCATCTCAATCAATGGTACCACCTTCTATCTAGTTTCCCAACTCAAAAACAATGGGGTGAGCCTTGCTTCTTTCCTTCCTCTTAAACCTTGCATCTAATCCAGAAATTCTAGTCTATTTGACCTCCAAAATATTTCTCTGATTGTTTCACATCACTCCATTCTCCCCATCAAGTCCTAACCCAAAGTAGCATCCTTTCTTATCTAGACTGCTGTAATAGCTTCCAAATTGTTTCCTTTGCTTCCTGCATCCCTGCCATCCATTGTTCACATAGTAGCCAGTGGTCATTTTAAAACATAGATCCTATTGTTCCCTTGCTTAGAACCTTTTAATGGCTTCTTGTTGCATGTATGTGAAAGTTCAAATGCCTACCATGTCCTTCATGATTTGGCTGCCTACTTCTCTATCCGATTTTTGTCCTACCTACGCCTTTACTACATTCCCCCATTTGCTCATTATACTTCAGTTTCACTGGCCCCTTTTCTAACCCTGATTAACTAAGTCCTTAACCAATTCATAAACCTTGCACTTGCTGTTACCACTGCCTGATGTGCTCTTAACCATCTCCGTATGAGGCTGGTGCCTAACTCATTTTTCAGGTCTCCGTTCAAATCCTCAGAAAGGAAGGAAACTCAATTCAGATTACCTTTCCCTAAACTCTCCACTTTTCATATTCAATCTCATGAGCCCATTTATTTCCTCTAAAAACTTGCTACAATCTTTTTTTTTTTTTTTAAGAAAAACCTAGATATTTTATTTGATTCTTAATGGCTTTCACAATCAGGGCCTTTTCAGCCTTGTCTCAGGCCCCCTCTCTGAGCCTTTACAAGGTACCACCATGTTGCTTTTTTCCTCCTCCTTTGCCCAAGATAACCTCTTCTGCCAGAAATGCACTCACCACCCTGCCGCACCCCAGTTCATCTGCTGAATTTCTGCTCCTTAAAATTGTAAAACAAATCTCCTTGGGGGCTACTTCTCTCAGATCTATATGTGCATAGATAAGGCTGCCTTCTTTTTTTTTTTTTAATTATGTTATGTTAATCACCATATATTACATCATTAGTTTTTGATGTAGTGTTCCATGATTGTGTATAACACCCAGTGCTCCATTCAGTATGTGCCCTCTTTAATACCCATCACCAGGATAACCGATCCCCCACCCCATCCCCTCTAGAACCCTCAGTTTGTTTCTCAGAGTCCATAGTCTCTCACAGTTCATCTCCCCCTCTGATTTCCCCCCCTTCATTTTTCCCTTCCTGCTATCTTCTTCTTCTTCTTCTTTTTTTAACATATAATGTATTATTTATTTCAGAGGTATAGGTCTGTGATTCAACAGTCTTACACAATTCACAGCACTCACCATAGCACATACCCTCCCCAATGTCTATCACCCAGCCACCCCAGCCCTCCCACCCTCCACCACTCCAGCAACCCTCAGTTTGTTTCCTGAGATTAAGAATTCCTCATATCAGTGAGATCATATGATACATGTCTTTCTCTGATTGACTTATTTCGCTTAGCATAATATCCTCCAGTTCCATCCACGTCATTGCAAATGGCAAGAGTTCATTCCTTTTGATGGCTGCATAATATTCCATTATATACATACTATATATATATTATATATATATATATATATTCACACACACACACCACATCTTCTTTATCCATTCATCTGTTGATGGACATCTTCACTCTTTCCACAGTTTGGCTATTGTGGACATTGCTGCTATAAACATCGGGGTGCATGTACCCCTTCGGATCCCTATATTTATATCTTTGGGGTAAATACCCAGTAGTGCAATTGCTGGGTCGTAGGGTAGTTCTATTTTCAACTTTTTGAGGAACCTCCATGCTGTTTTCCAGAGTGGCTTGCATTCCCACCAGCAGTGTAGGAGGGTTCCCCTTTCTCTGCATCCCCGCCAACATCTGTCGTTTCCTGACTTGTTAATTTTAGCCATTCTGACCGGTGTGAGGTGGTATCTCATTGAGGTTTTGATTTGGATTTCGCTGATGCCGAACGATGTTGAGCACTTTTTCACGTGTCTGTGGGCCATTTGGATGTCTTCTTTGGAAAAATATCTGTTCATGTCTTCTGCCCATTTCTTGATTGGATCATTTGTTCTTTTGGTGTTGAGTTTGATAAGTTCTTTATAGATTTTGGATACTAGCCCTTTATCTGTTATGTCATTTGCAAATATCTTCTCCCATTCTGTCCATTGTCTTTTGGTTTTGTTGACTGTTTCTTTTGCTGTGCAAAAGCTTTTTATCTTGATGAAGTCCCAATAGTTCATTTTTGCCCTTGCTTCCCTTGCCTTTGGCGATGTTTCTAGGAAGAAGTTGCTGTGGCTGACGTCAAAGAGGTTGTTGCCTGTGTTCTCCTTTAGGATTTTGATGGACTCCTGTCTCATATTTAGGTCTTTCAACCATTTTGAATCTATTTTTGTGTGTGGTGTAAGGAAATTTTCCCAACACCATTTGTTGAAGAGACTGTCTTTTTTCCATTGGACATTCTCTCCTGCTTTGTCGAAGTTCAGTTGACCATAGAGTTGAGGGTCCATTTCTGGGCTCTCTATTCTGTTCCCTTGATTTATGTGTCTGTTTTTGTGCCAGTACCATACTGTCTTGATGATTACAGCTTTGTAATAGAGCTTGAAGTCCGGAATTGTGATGCCACCAGCTTTGCTTTTCTTTTTCAACATTCCTCTGGCTATTTGGGGTCTTTTCTGGCTCCATACAAATTGTAGGATTGTTTGTTCCATTTCTTTGAAAAAGTGGATGGTATTTTGATAGGGATTACATTAAATGTGTAGATTGCTCTAGGTAGCATTGACATCTTCACAATATTTGTTCTTCCAATCCATGAGCATGGAACGTTTTTCCATTTCTTTGTGTCTTCCTCAATTTCTTTCATGAGTATTTTATAGTTTTCTGAGTACAGATTCTTTGCCTCTGGTTAGATTTATTCCTAGGTATGTTACGGTTTTGGGTGCAGTTGTAAATGGGATCAACTCCTTAATTTCTCTTTCTTCTGTCTTGTTGTTGGTGTATAGGAATGCCACTGATTTCTGTGCATTGATTTTATATCCTGCCACTTTACTGAATTCCTGCATGAGTTCTAGCAGTTTTGGGGTGGAGTCTTCAGGGTTTTCCACATAAAGTATATCATCTGCAAAGAGTGAGAGTTTGACTTCTTTGCTGATATGGATGCCTTTTTTTTCTTTTTGTTGTCTGATTGCTGTGGCTAGGACTTCTAATACTATGTTGAACAGCAGTGGTGATAGCAGACATCCCTGCCGTGTTCCTGAACTTAGGGGGGAAGCTCTCAGTTTTTCCCCATTGAGAATGATATTTGCTGTGGGTTTTCCATAGATGGCTTTTATGATATTGAGGTATGTACCCTCTATCCCTATACTCTGAAGAGTTTTGATCAAGAAAGGATGCTGTACTTTGTCAAATGCTTTTTCTGCATCTATTGAGAGGATCATATGGTTCTTGTTCTTTCTTTTATTAATGTATTGTATCACATTGATTGATTTGCAGATGTTGAACCAACCTTGCAGCCCAGGGATAAATCCCACTTGGTCATGGTGAATAATCCTTTTAATGTACTGTTGGATCCTATTGGCTAGTATTTTGGTGAGAATTTTTGCATCCATGTTCATCAAGGATATTGGTCTGTAATTCTCCTTTTTGATGGGGTTTTTGTCTGGTTTGTGGATCAAGGTAATGCTGGCCTCATAAAGCGAGTTTGGAAATTTTCCTTCCATTTCTATTTTTTGGAACAGTTTCAAAAGAATAGGTATTAATTCTTCTTTAAATGTTTGGTAGAATTCCCCTGGAAAGCCATCTGGCCCTGGGCTTTTCTTTGTTGGGAGATTTTTGATGATTGCTTCAATTTCCTTAGTGGTTATAGGTCTGTTCAGGTTTTCTATTTCTTCCTGGTTCAGTTTTGGTAGTTTTTACATCTCTAGAAATGCATCCATTTCTTCCAGATTATCTAATTTGCTGGCATATAGTTGCTCATAATATGTTCTTATAGTTGTTTGTATTTCTTTGGTGCTGGTTGTGATCTCTCCTCTTTCATTCATGATTTTGTCGATTTGGGTCATTTCTCTTTTCTTTTTGATAAGTCTGGCCAGGGGTTTATCAATCTTGTTAATTCTTTCAAAGAACCAGCTCCTAGTTTCGTTGATCTGTTCTACTGTTCTTTTAGTTTCTATTTCATTGATTTCTGCTCTGATCTTTATTATTTCTCTTCTCCTGCTGGGTTTAGGCTTTATTTGCTCTTCTTTCTCCAGCTCCTTTAGGTGTAGGGTTAGGTTGTGTACTTGAGACCTTTCTTGTTTCTTGAGAAAGGCTTGTATTGCTATATACTTTCCTCTCAGGACTGCCTTTGCTGTATCCCAAAGATTTTGAATAGTTGTGTTTTCATTCTCATTGGTTTCCATGAATTTTTTAATTCCTCGTTAATCTCCTGGTTGACCCATTCATTCTTCAGTAGGATGCTCTTTAGCCTCCATGTATTTGAGTTCTTTCTGACTTTCCTCTTGTGACTGAGTTCTAGTTTCAAAGCATTGTGGTCTGAAAATATGCAGGGAATGATCCCAATCTTTTGGTACCAGTTGAGACCTGATTTGTGACCTAGGATGTGATCTATTCTGGAGAATGTTCCATGGGCACTGGAGAAGAATGTGTATTCTGTTGCTTTGGGATGGAATGTTCTGAATGTATCTGTGAAGTCCATTTGGTCCAGTGTGTCATTTAAGGTATTTATTTCCTTGTTGATCTTTTGCCTAGATGATCTGTCCATTTCAGTGAGGGGGGTGTTAAAGTCCCCCACTATTATTGTATTGTTGTTGATGTGTTTCTTTGCTTTTGTTATTAATTGCCTTATATAATTGGCTGCTCCCATGTTAGGGGCATAGATATTTACAATTGTTAGATCTTCTTGTTGGATAGACCCTTTAAGTATGATATAGTGTCCTTCCTCATCTCTCATTATAGTCTTTGGTTTAAAATCTAATTTGTCTGATATAAGGATTGCCACCCCAGCTTTCTTTTGGTGTACATTAGCATGGTAAATGGTTTTCCAGCCCCTCACTTTCAATCTGGGGCTGTTTTTGGGTCTAAAAAGAGTCTCTTACAGACAGCATATTGATGTCTTGTTTTTTTATCCAGTCTGATACCCTGTGTCTTTTGATTGGGGCATTTAGCCCTTTCACATTCAGGGTAACTATTGAAAGATATGAATTTAGTGCCATTGTATTGCCTGTAAGGTGACTGTTACTGTATATTGTCTGTGTCCTTTTCTGGTCTATGTTACTTTTAGGCTCTCTCTTTGCTTAGAGGACCCCTTTCAATATTTCTTGTAGGGCTGGTTTTGTGTTTACAAATTCCTTTAGTTTTTGTTTGTCCTGGAAACTTTTTATCTCTCCTTGTATTTTCAGTGACAGCCTAGCTGGTTATAGTTATCTTGGCTACATATTTTTCTCATTTAGTGCTCTGAATATATCATGCCAGTCCTTTCTGGCCTGCCAGGTCTCTGTGGATAGGTCTGTTGCCAATCTAATATTTCTACCATTGTAGGTTACAGATCTCTTCTCCCGAGCTGCTTTCAGGATTTTCTCTTTGTCTCTGAGAATCATAAGTTTTACTATTAGATGTCGGGGTGTTGACTATTTTTATTGATTTTGAGGGGGGTTCTCTGCCTCCTGGATTTTGATGCCTGTTTCCTTCCCCAAATTAGGGAAGTTCTCTTCTATAATTTGCTCCAATATACCTTCTGCCCCTCTCTCTCTTTTTCTTCTTCTTCTTCTGGGATCCCAATTATTCTAATATTGTTTTGTCTTATGGTATCACTTATCTCTCAAATTCTGCCCTCATGATCCAGTAGTTGTTTATCTCTCTTTTTCTCAGCTTCTTTATTTTCCATCATTTGGTCTTCTATATCACTGATTCTCTCTTCTGCCTCATTTATCCCAGCAGTTAGAGCCTCCATTTTTTTATTGCACCTCATTAATAGCCTTTTTGATTTCGACTTGCTTAGTTTTAGTTCTTTTACTTCTCCAGAAGGGTCTCTCTAATATCTTCCATGCTTTTTTCAAGCCCAGCTAGTATCTTTAAAATTGTCATTCTGAACTCTAGTACCAACATCTTACTAATATCCGTATTGATTAGGTCACTGGCAGTCGGTACTGCCTCTTGTTCTTTTTTTTTGAGGTGATTTTTTCCATCTTGTCTTTTTGTCCAGAGGAGAATAGATGAATGAGAGAACAAAATGCTAACAGGGTAAAAATGACCCCAGAAAAATATACACTAAACAAATCAGAAGAGACCTGAAACCAGGGGAAAAGAAAGGGAAAGAAAGGAAAAAGAAAAGAAAAAGAAAAAGATAAAAACAAACAAACAAACAAATACAGAATATGATCAAATATGATCAGGCTGGTGCATACATCAGTGCCACACACTAGATTTTGGACGTATTTTGGTCTGTTAGAAGAACGTGCCTCCCAAAATTTTAAAGAAAGAAAAACTTATATATGTATAAAAATAAGGGTAAATACGATGAAGGGATGGAATATGACTGTAAAGATGAAAATTATAAAAGATTTCATAAAAGGATTTGATAAGAAGTTGGTTGAAAAAAGAAAGAAGAGGATTTAAAAAGAAAAAAAGGGAGAGAATGTGATCAGGCAGGAGACTAGAACAAAGCCATACACTAGAGATTTAGGGTATATTTTGGTCTGTTAGAAGAAACTGTATCCCAAAATTTTGAAGAGAGAACAACTTATATATATATATATATATATATATCAAAAATAAGGTTAACTACTATGAAGGGATAGATTCTGACTCTAAAAATGAAAGATAAAAAAGATTTTTTTAAAAAAGAGATTGATAAGATGTTGGTTGAAAAAGGGATAAAGAGGGGCGCCTGGGTGGCTCAGTTAGTTAGGCATCTGCCTTTGGCTCAGGTCATGATCCCAAGGTCCTGGGATTGAGGCCCACATCGGGCTCCCTGCTCAGTGGGGCGCCTGCTTTTCCCTCTCCCTCTGCCTGCCGCTCCCCCTGCTTGTGCTCTCCTTCTCTCTGTCAAATAAATAAATAAAATCTTTAAAAAAGAAAAAGGGGAAAAGAAAAACTCAAAAAGAAAAAGAAAAGAAAATTTAAAAAATTAACTTTGAAAGACTAAAGACTCATGGTAAAAAAGCCATGAATTCTATGTGCAGTATTCCCCTAGCGCTGGAGTTCTGCTGTTCTCATTGATCAGTAAACTTGGTCTTGGCTGGCTGTTCTTGCTGATCTTCTGGGGGTGGGGCCTGTTGCCATGGTTCCCAAATGTCTTTGCTGGAGGCGGAATTGCCCCACCCTTGCCGGTCTGGCTAAGTAATCTGCTCGGGTTTGCTCTTGGGAGCTTTTGTTCCCTGCAAGCTTTCCGTACAGCTTTGGAGAACGAGAGTGAAAATGGTGGCCTCCCAGTCTCCACCCAGGGGAGCCGAGAACTCGGGGCCCCACTCCTCAGTGCACCCCCAGAGAAAAGCAGTCAATCACTCCCATCTCCCCGGTCTCTGGCCGCACTCCGTGCCCACCCGGCCTGTGACCGAGCATTTCTATCTCTGGCACCCAACTCGGTGTGGAGTCTCCAAACCCAGCAGATCCCTGTGGTGCGCTCCCGCACCGCTCCTCCCGGGGAGGAAGGGAAGTCTCCCTGGATCTGCCACTTGTTGGGTCCCTGCTGGAAGAGCAGTGGCCCGACTGTGCCGCGGATCATGGTTTATAGCAACCCCGAGCTGAGAGCCCGCGCCTCGGCTCCGTCTCTGCAGTCGGCTTCCCCACACCGGTACCTGGGAGCTCGGCTGCACTCAGGCACCCCCGGTCTTTCTGTGACCCCAAGGGTCCTGAGACCACACTGTCCCAGCGAGTGTTCCACCCCCTGCTTAGCCACTGGAGCGATGTCCCTCAGCGGAGCTGACTTCTTAAAAGTTCCGATTTTTGCTCTGCTACTCTATCACTTGCCAGTAGCGACTGACAGAGGCCCCCTCCCCCGCCATCTATCTTCCTGAATATCGCCTCGGATTCACTTCTCCGCATGTCCTACCTTCCAGAAAGTGGTCGCTTTTCTGTTCAGAGAGTTGCTGCTATCCTTTTCTTCGATCTCCTGTTGAGTTCATAGGTGTTCAGAATGGTTTGATCCCTATCTAGCTGAATTCCTGGGACCAGATGAAATTTAGGTCTCCTACTCCCCCACCATCTTGCTCCTCCTCCCACTTGCTACAATCTTTCATTCTCTTTCCATGTACTCATTGGCTTGCTCATTGTCTCCCCAGAGAATACAAGCTTTGTGAAAGGAAAGACCTCACCTGCACTGTTCATGCCTTCATTCCCTTGGTGATCACCATGCCTGATATATACATACCCATAGGTGTCTGATTAAGCAATTGCTAAATAAATGAATGAAAACAAAGAACAGAGGAATTATGGAGACTATGAAATGAAATCATCATGGGTAATAGGAGGTTACAAGGCAAAGGGGCTTGAGACTTATCTGATGTACCTTCCTAATGAGATAGACCAGAGGGGTTAAGTTGTCTAAAGATGAAGAAGTGAGTGGCTGGAATGTGGGTGTCCTGACACTGAATGCAATGTTTTCCACTAAACAAATGATTCATAAACTTGGTCCTTGATCAGATTTTCTCTTGCTTGTATTGAAATGAGGAAAATAAGAGCAACATCACATGTGTTTATCTATCTCCAGCTGTCCTTTCTTGCAAAGAACACCTCTGGCTTGAGTCCTTCCTTCCTTTTTGTATCTAATGTCTTTTCTTGTATAAAATATTGATGGTAGATATATATTTTTTAATGTTCTTTTCTTGACAAAATTTTCATCCTTTTAATTTTGGATAATATTTTGTACCACAAATGTGCCAAAGTGTATTTATTCTCCTATTTATTATTGTCCTCAATTTTCCAGTTTTTTTTCCACTACAAACAATGCTGTCATAAACATCTTTATATTTATGTCAGTAAATTAATATAAAAATCTCTATCTCCATCTCTTCCTATATTTACATTTCTTCTCATATAATAGTACTATTACTTCTTTGTCTTGGGCCAATAAGGTGTTCTTATACCCTAGGACTGCCCATTCAGGTGATGATTGACAGGATATGTCCTTAAAGAAGTTTAATGTTTTTGTTCTTTTTTTTCTTTTTAAAAATAAATATAAAGTCGTCAAATTACTTTGAATGTCCCTATTTTAGATAGTTTCCTAAAGACAAAACAGACTTAGATTTTTAGAAAACAGTGATTAATCTCCATTTGTCACCTATTTCCATCTGACTACTCTGCTGTCCAGATGTCAAAGCCATTCTACACCATCCTGGTAAGCTCAGTCTCTTCACAGTCCACTGTAGATTTCCCAGATCAGCTCTGATCAAGTTCACATTGTGTAGTGAACAAACAATTCATGGCCACTGTCTGAAAATGGAATTGACTCCAACTCTAGAGCATAGTGTTTAATGCTGGTATATGTTGCAAAAAAAAAAAGAAAGAAAGAAAAGAAAAAGCAAAAATGCTAAAGTAACCCAAAATAAAGCTACTATGAACTGCTATGCCAGTTTTAAAATAGGGTAGTTTTGCTTACTAAAAAAAATTAAAATTAGTCTAATTCTCACCTTCCAGATTAATAGGAAGCCCATGGCTCAAGGAACGTGAAGACAGTGGGAAGTTCTGACCTCCACACCCCAAGGAGAGGAGCCTATCACTGCCTTTGGTTCTGTTTCCAGTCATAGAGATGATGATGATGTGTACCAGATTCAGGTCCCTACATGTAGAGAACTATGTTTTTTCTCCAAAGCCAAGTTCAGCCTAGTGTTGCTTATGCCTTTCAGGCTGGTGCTTTCAACTGACAACTCCTTCAGGCCAATCTCTTAAAATGCTAGCTGCCTCAAAAGTGTCAGAATTAATTCAGGTGTTCATCTGGAAACTTAAAACATTGTGCCCTTTCCTACACTGGTGTGTCTCACCACCAAGTTTCAGGTAGGTATTCTTTTGCTATTCTTGATATATAAATGGGATCATACTTTTAGGAAGTAAACACTTGCCATGGGGTAACCTGCTTAACTAGCTGGGGTGGTAATTCTGATTACCTCTGGGAACCCTGTAATTTCCCCTTCACACCTGTCCACATGCCTGCACACACACACACACACACACACATACACACACGGAGTCAGAAAGGGAGTGATTTATTCTCTCAAAGGTGGCTTACCATGCTAAAGACAACAAGGTGAATTTCTAGTCCAAGAAAGAAAAATGGGGGAAAAAATCTACAAGATAAATCTTCAATGAGGTATCTTGCAACATAAAAAAATGGATTGAGATTTTGACAAATAAAAATGAATGTGCACTCCATAATATCCAAAATGTGTGAAGTCTAATCAGAGATCTGCTTTTAGGGGCTCCTGGGTGGCTCAGTGGGTTAAGCATCTGTCTTTGGCTCAGGTCATAATCTCAGGGTCCTGGGGTCGAGCCCCAGATCAGGCTCCCTGCTCAGCGGGAAGCCTGCTTCTCCCTCTCCCACTGCCCCTGCTTGTGGTCCCTCTCTCGCTGTCTCTCTCTGTAAAATAAATAAATAAATAAAATAAAAATAATAATAAAATGAAATCATTTTTGTGCCTTGGTACAGACTGCAGAAGAGAAATAATGATGTTCTTTTTCATAAACAAATTTCAAGCTTATTCATTTCTCTAAGTTACATAGCCTCCATATCGAAGGAAGGTTGAAAATGTCTGTTTACTTATTTACTGTGAATAGTTAAGTGATTTGCTTCATAAATGCTAATTCAAGAAAAACAGCCACTTATAGGGTGCATCCTCAGGTTATATAAACAGTCTGTGCTGCATTTGGTGTTAGGTGAATTAAGATCTAAGTCTACTGGCAACATTTTGCATACACGATACATGTCAGGCAAAGATTCAACAGGCTGTATTATTAATCTGTTGCCCAAAATTCCTTAGCCAAAAAGGTTCTTCAAATTATTTTTTGTATTTGTTAATTGTTCTGTTAACATAGAAATATTTCTGCTTTACTTTCCTCAGAAAGTTCATACATATATAAGTTCATCAAATACATATATATATATATATATATATATATTAAACTGTGCTTCACTTTGCCTCATAAAGAAACTGGAGTAGACTTTCTATAACTTGAGTTAGTCTGCATACCAAGGAAAAACAATACATTTACAGGTCTACATGATAACTTAGGAATTGAAGTTAATATACAAGTTAGTTCTTTGTTATTAAAAAAATGACATAAAATTCCTACAACCAGGTATTTCACTGATTTGTATATAGTTAGCTATTAGATATCATGGGTTTTCTTTTCTTATAAAGCTGAATGCTGGGGCCCCTGGGTGGCTTAGTCAGTTAAGCGTCTGCCTTTGGCTTAGGTCGTGATCTCAGGGTCCTGGGATCAAGTCCCACATGGGGCTTTCTGCTCAGCGGGGAGTCTGCTTCTCCCTCTCATTCTCCATGCTCTCTCTTGCTCTCTCTCTCAAATAAATAAAATCTTAAATAAAAAAGCTGAATGCTAAATGTTTGGATTTGGTATAGACAAAGAATTCATCTTTCCTGTTCACTTACTCTTAAAATATATTCAGCCACCAAAAATCCCACAGAATACAAGGAGTATCTACCTTCCACTCCAGGTGCTGATTAGAGTAGAGGATGAGTTTCACTAAGGAGTAAGATAGATATAATTTTATCTTATCCATAAAGAGCCTAAGACATAGGTTCTTTTAAAAATCAACACCATGAGACAATTTTAAATGATAATATTAAACTAAGCAACCAGTTTCAATCATTAAAAAATATATACACAGAAAATAGGAGAATGATTACTAGACTATAGAGCTGTACTCAAATACAAAAGAGCAATGTTGAGCATGGCTAATACCAAATTAAATTTGGATTAAAAGGGAACTCTCCCCACCCCCCTCCGACCCTCCATTAAGTAAGTCAAGAGTGATTATGAGCCTTTATGTGCAGTTTGGAGGAGGGAGGTAGTTCTCTGGGTTTGGGTGATGACTATTGAATTCAAGAAACATTCAGTCATAGTCTGCTTTCAAATATGGGGAGTTATAAATGGCTGGAAGAGTCCTAAACTGGTCCTCTCCTTACCATCTGACTTTATCACTCTGCCTCAGAACAGGCCATGGTTGATTTTATTATCTCTTTGATTTAAATTTAAAACATCACTAAATTAGCACATTTCAACCAATAGGGTCTGTCTTTTCCTCAGATTCACAAATTACCAGATGTTCTTTCAGAACTTCCACATCCTGACCTAGACGACTTACAAGTAACTCAAACTCGAATACTCCAGCACTAAATATATTTGTTCTTTGCTGTTCCACCCCTTCCTACTGCCAATCCCACACGAAGTAAGAGTGCCAGACATTGTGTTAGGCTCTTCATATGTTATAACATTTTATCCTCACCCAAACTATATGTGATAAGGGCTACAACTATTTTAAGTTTACAACTAGGAAGGTAAAGATTAGGAAGATAATAACTTGCCTGGTTTTCCATCTCAAGACATTGTCGTCATCCATTCAGTTGAACGAGCCAGAAACCTAGCACTGTCTCCTTCTCTACCTCCTCCCTAAGCCTTGCCAACTCACTCAAATGCTTTTGGAATCCATTGTTATCTTTTCATTCGCTGTCACTGCCAAGCTTAAACTTTTATTTTTGTGTTAACAATTATAATAATCAAATAGTCCCGTTTAGGTTTCCTATTTCTTGTCTCTCCGACTCTAATCCCTGAGCTACCCTGACATTTCCTCCCTGCCTTCCTTCTTCCTTTCCTTCTTTTCCTCCTTCTGTGAAGCCTTTCTGAATTGGCTGCCTTATCATTTCTGCCCAAGTTTAATTATTTGCTCGTTATTGCACCGATAGAACCTATGTGTTCCATTGGTATAAAACTTAAACCATTGAAGCACAGATAACTAGGCATTCCTGTTGCTGCTATTATCAGACTATTAACATCTTATAGGCAAGACCCTGTCTCACTTCCACATTCATTCATTCATTCATTTAATCATTCATTCATAGAACCAACACTTATTCATTGCCCCCTCTATGCCAAGAATTTATTATTAAATAATGATGATGATAATAATAGCTATCTTTTTCTGATAATATACTCAACAATCCTATAAAGTAGGTGCTGTTATCTTTATTTACACTGAGGAAAGTTCAAAATAGAGAGGCAAAGACACTTCTGTCAAGAGAAATATTTTGTTTGTATGCCTGGGACTGTGTAAGTATTCAATAAGTATTAGTAGAATTTGTAGAATTTAGTTGAACTTAAAATCAAAGAGCAAACAAGCACTTAAGAAAACCTGTTTGTCTAAGAACCTAAGAATGGTAGAGACAGAATAGCAGTGGTTGAAGATCTTGGGGACTTTAGAGTTAGACAGATATGTAGATTGCAATCTCTGCTCTGTCACTAGTAAGCTACATGACATCAATAATTGCTTATTTCTGTAAACCTCAATTTAAAATCTATGAAATAGAGATTCCTAGTACTACTTCAAAGAGCTGTCACATTGGTTAAATATGAAAATAATGTGTAAAATGCTTGGTAAGCCACCTAGTACAAAGTAAACCCACAGTAAGTATCAACTGGTATTATAATGACTGACTGCACATAAGATAATAGGGGCCAATAATAAGCTATTTGATGAGGAATTATAAGTTTTCCAGTTAGAATTTTCAATTTTATTATTTTCATTTGATATATTTATTTTTTTCATTATTGCTGTTAGTATTATTGTTTTCGTGGGGAGCCAATAAGAAGTATAGGCATGGCTAGTATACATGTAGGAATGTCAACTGATGAGGTTCTCTAGCTTTTGCCATCATAGTATTCAGAATTTTAAAATATGAATCTGAAGGAAAAATAACACAACTCCTCCAGCCATAATGAAATAGAGCTATTTTAAATAATTTATATTCCATCCATTCTTCATAGAATTACTGTATCAGGAAGAACAAACAAAAATGAAAATAATTGCTAGGTTAAGAACCTAGGTTAAATGTCATAGAAAATATTCTTTATACCCTAACTTAACCATCTCAACTGTGGTTGAAATAAAGAGCAAAATGTTTTCAAACAACCCTAAGGGATTGTCCTCTTAAGGGAGAGAAAAGAATTTCAGACATTTCAGAATACAAAGAAGGAATTTCTGGAACTTAGAGAAGACTTTTGACTAGAAGACCAATTAACCAGCGTACTCTAGGCATGAGACATCAACTGGCCCAACATGCAGTTTTCACTGTGGTGGTAGGAGCAAAATGTCCCATTGCCCAGAAGTAGCTGTCCTGTATGGTGGGTAGGTGAGCATGTGGCCCTTCTGTCTTTCTTCCCATCAGGTATGCTCAACCCCCCAGTACTGGTCGGTTTCCCAATGAGTAAATAAGGCCTGCTTCTTGACCCACATTCCACAGGCAGGCCTGATTTTAGGAGACAAAAAGTCAAATGTGCCAGAAGGAAATTATAGATGTCCAAGAAGCCACAAGAGAGTGGGGAGTGTGCAGGGTGGTAGTGGGGACTTTGCCAAAATGCCAGTGCAAGCATTACTCAATCTTCTCTTTCAGTAAACATCCTTAGGATGGAAGCATTAGATTTTGGGCCACTCCA
Source organism: Neomonachus schauinslandi (assembly GCF_002201575.2). NCBI lineage: Eukaryota > Metazoa > Chordata > Mammalia > Carnivora > Phocidae > Neomonachus > Neomonachus schauinslandi. The sequence continues at coordinate 30,941,311 of NC_058407.1, read as the reverse complement.
GTAATTCCCAAGCAAATATATTGGTCCTTTTGTGGTTTATAGTCTATTTTGCTGGATCATCTGTGTATTTTTTAATGTTGTATTTCTTTTGGTTAATCTTCCTTCCTCCTGGGAAGCAAAACGTTCTGCAATAACAAACACTGTCTGTGGTAAGTCCCTAAAACTCCAATGCAGCAGATTGCAAAGCCTGCTGTCCATTCTAAATACACTTATATAAGTTGGTCATGTCCATGTCTCCAACTTTGTATTCCATATGTGTGTTTTCCTTTGGTCACCAATCACTCTTTTCAAAAGATGTTTCACCATGCATAACAAATGCGTTCTCTAATAAAATCCACAAAACTGCTTGAGTTAGAGAAGTAACTGATATCCCAATAATATGAAAAGAGTCATTTTTTTTTCTTGCTGCTTTCATTATGTACAAGTCTGTGTACTTTTAAAAAATATATTTAAATTATGAAGTATTTTGAATTCATGGAAAGCTTTAGAGAAAAATATAAATATTTGAACATTGTATACCATCTTGGGAATACCAGTTGGACTTTATTATAGGCATTTTTTACTTAAGAGCAATTTACCTATGAGAATGCTGAACCCAATCAATTAATTAACTGATTCTTGGACTCACTCAAAGGAGCAGATGTTCTTTTCTTCTTTTTTTTTTTTAAAGATTTTATTTATTTATCTTACAGATAGAGAGAGAACACAGGTAGGCAGAGAGGCAGGCAGAGGGAGAGGGAGAAGCAGGCCTCCCGCTGAGCAGGGAGCCCATCGCGGGGCTCGATGCCAGGACCCCGGGATCATGACCTGAGCTGAAGGCAGACGCTTAACCAACTGAGCCACGCAGGCGCCCCAAAGGAGCAGATGTTCTTGAAGAGAATCTCATGATACCTCCAGGTGAAAGGCAAGTAATCCAGTAGAATAAAAGGATTCAGTGTGAGAAGCAATAGGGAGCGGAAGGGACTCTGGCTATGGTAGGATTATATCCCAGTTTGCCCAAGGCCGCTTCTGATTTGTGGCTGTTGTTCTGGCATAAGTTTTGATTCTACCCCGGTCATTTTAAAACTCTGATGGTTTTAGCAATAAATTGTATGGCTACCCTAACTCTGAAAAAACAGAGGGCATATGTTATACTAAAGAAGGGAGCTTCTACTGGATTCCAGTCAATTACTGTCATGTAGGAATGAAGATCTGTGCTTTTTTCAAGAGAAGCCAGATTTGGATTTTTAGGTACAGTCCCCCAATATTTAATGTTAGTTCAACTGTCTTCTTTTTCTCTTTATTTACTTTACAAGAAAAAAAAAAACTTGTCATGTAGGAATGAAGATCTGTGCTTCTTTTCAAGAGAAGCCAGATTTGAATTTTTAGGTACAGTCCCCCAATATTTAATGTTAGTTCAACTGTCTTCTTTTTCTATTTATTTACTTTACAAGAAAAAAAAAAAGAAACTTGTCATGTAGGAATGAAGATCTGTGCTTTTTTCAAGAGAAGCCAGATTTGGATTTTTAGGTACAATCTCCCAATATTTAATTTTTTTCTTTTTTCTTTTTCTCTTTATTTACTTTACAAGAAAAAAAAAAAGAAACTTGTCTGGATGAGAGATTTCTCTATGGGTTACCCAGGTACAACTTCTTTTGGCCTAGAACTCCTACAGTTTGGGGATTCAATAACACTATTGTCTTATCTCCTCCAGTCTGAATGTCAGGCTCCACTTAAGATATTGACATGTACACTGTTATCCAGGCTAAATAGGTCCTATTTGCAAACATCCATCATCAGTTAAGAAAACTGACCAAGAGATTGGAAGCGGAGTGGGTGCAAACTCAGGCTTCATTAACTAATTTGCTGGCATCTGCATTTAAACCATTTTTCATTGGTAAGATACCATTCACTGAGCACCTATGATGCCAGACACTAGTCTAAGCATGTTATCTACATTATATGATATCATTCATCACAACAATGATTTAAAAAAAATAGATAGAGCCTAAAAAATTTATGTAATTTGACCAAGGTCGAATGGCTAATAAATGACTAAATTGAGATTAATGCATAAAACTCTGTGGGCTCCAAATCCTGTGCACTATCTACTACAGTCATAAGCTTCAGTACTTAGAGTTTCATCTTATGCAAATGCATTATCCCAACCTGTACAGTTTCTATTTGATGAAAATTTCAGAAAATTTAATAAATTCAAAGAATAAGGCAACTAAGTGTTAGAAAATTACCATGATACCTATTTAGCAATGTCAAGGTAGATTAATAGTCCTAGAAAAAATAGTTTCAGTACTAAAATATTCAAATTGTTGTTTACACAACAGGATAACTATGTGATATTGGTAATTATCTTTGGTCGGTCTCCTTAGAAGCAGAGTATGAGAGGGGGATTCTTATACAAGCAATTTTTTTTAAAGATTTTTTATTTATTTGAGAGAAAGAGAATGAGAGAGAGAGCACATGAGAGGGGGAAGGGTCAGAGGGAGAAGCAGACTCCTTGCTGAGCAGGGAGCCCAATGCAGGACTCGATCCTGAGACTCCAGAATCATGACCTGAGCCAAAAGCAGTCGCTCAACCAACTGAGCCACCCAGGTGCCCCACAAGCAATTTTTTGAGGAACTGTTTTTATGGGAAACCTATAACGTTGTGAGAAGAGCCAGATAAGGTAAGGAAAATGCTAGGCAGTGATGGCCTTTGAGAAGCCTAGACTCCTGACCTTGTAAGGACTTCTGGAGATTGGATTGTTTCACAGAGGCTGTGTTGCTTAGAGGGCTGTTCCATCCCTACCTCATCAATCTGTGGTAATGGTCTTCCAAGCTTCTCCTGGTAAGGAGGCTCCCATCAACCAAGGGAGGGCCTCAGAGAAAGATATAGGTGTGAGCCCTTAGCAGCTAATATCTTATATAGCCAGGCAAATGGGGCCGCAAGGAGGTCAGGGACAAGTGGGGAAGTAGGAGGTTGGGAGATGGAGGTTGCCACTGACAGTATCTACAGTAGCTATCATGTGACAGATTTGGGTGAATTATTCTTTCTTTATTTATAGTATTTTTATTTTTGATATTTTAAATTGAAGGGATTATTGTTATTTGTTTTATCTCCAAGATTGTATTTTCTTCTTTAAGGGGTAATTTTCAAAGTTTGCAGAATTCTTGCTATCTTTTACCATCCCCAGTATCCAAGCCCTCCCCTTCCTTCATCCACTTTAACCCCAGGGAAATGCTATTACATCACAGCTAAGCAATGGGCAAAATTATCTCACAGACTGTGATTTTTTTTCTTTTCAAACAATGCTTATTATTAGACATTATAGTACAACAACAATTTAGTCAGCCGCTTAAAGATTGTTGTATGTGGCTATGTCATATTACACAAATGAAAATACTATTTTTTTAAAGATTTATTTATTTATTTGAGAGAGAGAGAGTGCATGTGAATGGGGGGGAGGGGCAGAGGGAAAGAATCTCAAGCAGACGCCCCACTGAGGTGGGGCTCGATCTCAGGATCCTGAGACCACCACCTGAGCCGAAATCAAGAGTCAGATGCCTAACCAACTGAGCCACCCAGGCACCCACACAAGTGAAAAAATTATTAATGTCAAATATAGAGGAAATTATTCTTCATTTTTTTAAAAGATTTTATTTATTTATTTGACACAGAGAGACACAGCGAGAGAGGGAACACAAGCAGGAGTGGGAGAGGGAGAAGCAGGCTCCCCACTGAGCAGGGAGCCCAATGTGGGGCTCAATCCCAGGACTCTGGGATCATGACCCAAGCCAAAGGCAGACGTTCAATGACTGAGCCACCCAGGCGCCCCTATTCTTCATTTCTTTTAATAAGAATGTATCCCTGCAGAAGAAAACATGTTATTTTATTTTTTTTTAGAAGAAAACATTTAAAAAAATGATCCCACAAAAATATTTATGTGCATATTGTACCATTGACCAAAAGAAATGATACTAATAATAACAGTTAGAGAAACTTTAGTATGAGTGGAGTGCTTTGTTATATGTTTCACATGCATTATCTTAAGTGGATATTGTATTACAATGATGCGTGCACATGTTAGTTCTATGATCGTGAGTTTTTAAATTTAAAAGTCACATCTTATGCATAACCTTTCCTCAATAAATAGCAAAGAAAAAGATAGTCAAGAAAGGCTTATCTTTTGACAAAATACAAAAAGTGAGCCAACCCAATTTGCTCCATAATATTTTATTTCTTCGGTTTGCCACCAACTGCCCTGCTTACAATAAACCTTTGAAATGAAGACCAGTGTGACTGGTAGAGATTCAGAAGCCATTGTCAAGATCTAACAGACTATATCTGGTGGCACAGGTGAAACAGACGCCTTCATAAAAAGCATGAGAAGAGGGGCGCCTGGATGGCTCAGTTGGTTAAGTGACTGCCTTCGGCTCAGGTCATGATCCTGGAGATCGAGTCCCACATCAGGCTCCCTGCTCGGCAGGGAGTCTGCTTCTCCCTCTGACCCTCCCCCCTCTCATGTGCTCTCTCTCATTCTCTCTCTCTCAAATAAATAAATAAAATCTTTAAAAAAAAAAAAAAGCATGAGAAGAGACTCTCAGTGGGAAAGTCGCTTCTTTCACAATCCACCAAGGATGAGAGAAATTTTTCTGATGTCTTGTGGGATACAGAATTCTAACTTGGGGCCTTGGCTTGCTTAAGCGAACTATGCAGATTTTTCATTCTCAATAAATATATACAGGTTCTCAGAGATACAGTCTTCATTAAAATGTTTTCAAGTGTAACTTTACAAATGAAGGCTGCAATGCAAAAGATTTTCATATCCAGTTTATCAAACAATAAGAATGTATAAATTTGCTGTAATGAGAATTTAAGATTTCTTACTTACTAAATGGGCCACTATAAGTCAAAAGCAGTCTCATAGATTCTCAGTATTGTATTTTGAAAGATTTCCTGCAAAGCTTAGGAATGAAGATAAAGATCCAAATTGTGACTCAAATGCACCCTAAACCTCTCCCCCAATTAACTAATTCCTGTTCTAATACATTAATCAGCAGATCAGAAAATACCCAAAAATATATGTTCATTCTTTCTGTAAGATAAATACTTGCCATCTTTTTATTAAGGGCATGGACGCTGTGTGTGTGTGTGTGTGTGTGTGTTAGGTGTTCATCCTTTGTACTATGCTGAAACTCTAATATAGTGGCAAAAATTCTCCTCTCCCCAACACTGGCCCTCTCAGAATCAATATCATCTGCTTATCCACTATCAGCCCAGAAAATTCCGCGTTGCTCATTTCTATTGTTAATACTGTAAAAACAGTAAGTCTGATTTTTCTTTTTTAAAATTTAGAAGTATGATATCAAGTAAGCTTTACAAGCTAATAAGCTATCCCTTCAGAAATATTGAAATGTACACACTCCTGTTGAGAAACACTGCTTTCAATTCTCAAAAGAAAAACATTATTAAATAGCAACATCTACCTATTTATTGAAAGTATCTGAATGTGACCATTATTTCCTTGTTGAAGAAATCAGAAAATTTGAGAAACAATATAATACACAAACAAGTTCTTGGAAATATGCAGTCCCTTAGTTGGGCTTAATTGATGGGCTTTCTGAGAGAAGCAAAGATGGTAAACACAATTCTTGGTTTGTCTGTCATGGTCTTGCAATAAAGGTTGTGTACCCTAGAGTAAAGAGCTATAGTTTGGAACTAAACCAATTTTCTTTTCTTGATAACCTAATTAACCGTGTGTTTGTGTGTATGTGTGTGCATGCACATGGGTGTACATACATTGGAATACTCCATGTTATATGTTTTTTTGAAAACAAGTGATGATAGGGTGCCTTGTACAATACATAACACGAGTAGGAATTTAGTAGTTGATAACAATTGTAATTATGGTTATTATAATTCTGAGAGCAAAACTGTTAGGCAATAGAGTTCTATAAATATGCCCAGCATTTCTTTGCCTATGTTTCCTTTAGTTATACTGTATCTTCTGCCCACCACTCCTAACTCCACTGTGACCAGATAATTTCCCACATTTGTAATTCCAGTTTAGATATCAATGTTCCCCCCTATGACTCCTTGATTTTGTGTTGTTATAACTGTTATTACTTGTATTGATACTGTCTGTGGGCCCATGAATACATCTTGCTTGAACATTATGAGTGCTGAATATGTGTGTTTGAATGGATGATGCTAAATAATTAGTATATAAACTATTATCAGGCTGAAAACGTACCAACTGAGAAAATTATTCAGATCACCCTAGAACTGTTTCCACTTGGTCAGCATCTTCCTAGTTTGGCATACACCAATTAACTCAGACTACTTGACCTTATTTGTCCTCACACAACCTCATGTATTGGATCATGAGCCACATTCAATACCTGCTCATAACACCTCTAGGAATGATGCCACATATACCCTGATTCACACCCTGCTTAATTCTACTTGGGACCAGTTGAGAAAGCTCTTGTCTATATTATCTGTTCCTCTAAAACTCTTTCCAATGATCCCTTTTCTATAATTTCTAAACTTTTACCCTGAAATAACTGTTTCTATCACATGGCCTTAATGCCATTTTCCTTTGGTTTAACCCACATTGTTCTCGGTCATGGCTGTCTTGACCATGTCTCTGTCTTGTCTTTTCCTAACTCATTCCTATATTCGTTACATGAACTCCTTCACGGATTTCCAGTGGATTCACATTTGCCATTGACTTACCATTCTTAATGAAGTGTCTTTATTGAAAATTTGACTTTTTCTTTGGGATTTTTGCCACTGAGCCCTCCTCAAGGATTGTTCTTCCTATACCAATAGTTGAAAAGATCAGTCATCAGACACCAGATTGATGGTGTGATAAACCATCTGCAAAAATGGCCACAGTACTTTCTCCCAACCCTGTGGGCTTTTGCAAAGTGACTTTTACTCCCCCCACATCAAGTGACAGGGTTTATTGTCCAGCCCTTAAATTTCAGTTGGTCTGAAATTTGGTTTGACCAACAGAATGCAGCAGAAATGAATTAGAGGAATTTTGAGCTCAGGCGCCAAAGGAACTTATAGCTCCTGTTCTCATTCTCTTGTACCACCATGTTGAGACTACCATGTGAACAAGCCTAATCTAGCCAACTAGAGAATGAAAGCCCTCATGGAGCAAGAAAACCCTCTGAAGCCCCCTAGACCAACTAGCTAACAGCCAGTAGTAACCACCAGAAACATAACTCTCCTATACCAACCATTCTAGTTAAGTCTCCAGATGATTGCAGTTACATGAATAACTCCAGGTTAGAAGAGCAAAAGAACTGTGCAAATGAACCCAGCCCAAATTACTAACCCACAGAATGATGATAAAATAAGTTAATCAAGTATATTTTGGAGTGGTTAATTATGTATCAGTAAATATAGATAGCAATAGTTAATAGGTAATACGTATGATTTTCCAGAGACACAACTTATATTCTGTTTGTTTTAAGTCAAATCTGGAAATGTATTATTCTTTTTAAATCCATAGTGTTATTTAATTGCTGTTTCTCATTTATCTAGCATTTGTGGAACATCTTAAAACTCAGAACTTATTTTTTAATCTATTCCTTTGATCCTAACATCCACTCCGTATGAAGGAGGCAGAGCAGGTGTTACAATCATTCTCATTATCTGGATGAGGAAATTGAACTCAGGGCACCTAATCCACCTAAGGACACACAATAACAGACCTCAAGGCCAGAATCATTACCCAGCACACTTTATTCTTATCTGTGCAATGCTGTCTCATGGCCCTCTCTGCCTCAGTGCAATAATATTGCATATTTAATGCATCTTGCTTGACCTTGTATCCGCATGGCCTAGTGTGGTGCTTAAAACATTATGAATGCTGAATATGTGTTTTTGAATGGATGCTGCTAAGTAATTAGTACATAAACTATTACCAGGCTGAAAAGATACCAACAGAGTAAATTATTCAGATCACCCTAGAACTGTTTCTGGTGAGATTCTCTTCCATTCCTGTGTAGCTTTTCAAATTTGTGAACCTAACTTTTCTTCCTGGTCAGCATCTTCCTAGTTTGACACACACCAATTAACTCAAGACTATTTGACTCTGTCTGTCCTCACACAACATCACGTATTGGATCACAGACCAAAATCAACTCCTTCACATGACACCTCTAGAATGCCATATATAACCTCATTATTGCATTCTAACATTGGCAGAATTGCATTAAATCTAGGTTTGCATTTACCAAACACTTGATTCTGAAATTTTTAAAACCCAGTCTAATTTTCACTTTTTACCATTCTTTTTTTATAAAAAAAATTCACAGCCATGTTCATTTTAAGTAACTTTAACTCTGAAGTTTGATTCATTTTTGATCAAATTTTTATTTAGCAATAGTTCTTTGATGTTCCATAATACCTTTGAGCCATTTTATAAGCCATGTATACCTTTAACTTTGAATCTTGCCAAGGTAACTCAAAATTCTATTTTATTTCCTGTTATTATGTTCAAAATGCAGTGTATTTCTAACCTGAGCATAATGTTGCTTCCTTCAGTGAAGGAATTGCTTTATTTTATCCTTTAAAAACTGGTTTTCCCCCAAAAGAGCAAATTTACCTCATGCAAATTTTATTGCTACTTCAGGGTACTATATAGTTCAAAATGTGTTTTGGGGGTCCTTGTTTTGGATTCTAATAAAGTGGTCACATAAACTATGAGGGTAGAAATCAAAATAAATACCAATTTTGGGAAAGACATATTAAGAACAAAATCTTAAGTAAAGCTCATTGGGCTATCAATACAAAATTTTAAAAAAAAACTTATATTACTTATTTTAAAAGCATGGCCATAGTTTAATATACAAGTGATATATACTCAGAGTTCCATTGATATGCAAAGTACTGTTTCTTTCATCTATCCAAAATTAGCACAACTAACATTGACTTAACATCTACTACATGCCTAGAATGGTTCTCCTTAGATGCTGTTTAGTCCTCCCGATAATTCCCTAAATTGGTGAGTATTTGTTATCCCCAGTTTACAGACAAGGAAGTTTAAACTTAGAAATGCCAATGGCTGAACCTACATTCTACCTAGTATCCTATTGGGTATGAAAATCTCTTGTGTAAACTTACGGGGGAAACCAGTTTTCAAACTAATACAGTACAAAACATTTTAGCTTTTGAAATGAATAGAACTGTCATCCTCCATGACACCACCAATCACTTATCTGACCTCAGGCAAATTATTAAACAGTCAACCTCATTTTCCTCAACAGGAAACTCAAGTTTTCTGGTATAACGACCTAAAATTATTAGACATTTTTGTCCTTAATTTTCCTTTCACCTTCTTTCTTATTTATTTTGAATTATTTTATCTTGCTATTATTTATAAATCCAGGTGTTCCTAAATTTAATGTCAAAAGATTTAAAACCAGAAGGCTCAGATTTTCATTCTGACTCTACTTATTAAGAATGTAACTAGTAGAGAAATTACTTAGTATCTACTTCACATAGTTGTTGAAAGAATTAAATAAAATAGCAGAACAAAAATTACTTTCCAAATTGTAGAGTGATCTATAAATTACATTTAAAAGCAGTCAATATTAATCTAGGAACATGATTCTAACAGTAAACAAAACCAACACACCACCACCAAAACAAAAACAATGCGTCTTACCAAAAAACAATTTGTTTTAAATCTATAACTTCTGTCTTTGCTAAGACTATTTAGAACTGATTTAAAAAAATATTTGGCATCTTTGTTTAAATTCCGTGCAAGTGACCACTCATATGAGTTTTGATGATGGAGAAATTCCTGGTGATCCCAGGATCACCTTGTGTGAAGCTATCAGAAGAGAGGACCAATTTGCCCATTTAAAAATTATTCCAATCATGTAAAAAGGTTTGTTGAATTGGGACATGAATCTAGAATATACCGAAAGTCAAGTTAAATTTTTTAAGTAAATGCAGTAAAATAGAATCCATTTTAGTCTCTGTTTAGAAGGGAAAAGAGGATGTGAGATCAATGTAAGAGCTATTTTCATCTCTCAACGTGCAGCCAAGCAGTTTGTGGAGAAATAATAGGTGCTTTGAGACCTTCCCAAAGGAATTTCTCAATATAAATATTCTGACTTCTGTGTTTAAGGATGTCAGCTCTATAGGTGATTTTCTCAAGTTTCTTTCCAACTTAACACATTCCTTAACACATTTCAAATAGCTTCTGTTCCCAACATCCCCTTGAGATCATTCTCATGGAGATAACTTGTGATCTTCTTATTGCAAATCCAATATACATTTTTTAGTCTTATCCCATTTGATCTCTCAATCTTTGACCCTTCATCCTTGAAAAATTCTCTCTCCTTAACTTCTGTGTCCCCACACACTCTGGTGGCTGTGTCTCAATATCCTTTGTGAACTCTATTTTTGCCCATCCCTTAAAATTTGGTTACCCTTAGGTTCTCCCCCGTGTCCCTTATCTTCTCTCCCTGTAAGCAATCCCATCTACTCATCTGGCATTCAAATACCGTCAAACCTCCAGCTTCAGCCAAGATCTCATTCCTGGGCTCCAAACTTGCATAACTACCTACTGGACTTCTCCACTTAGGGTTCCTATGGGGACTTCAAAACCAGCAAGTCTGAAGTAGACTTTGTCAGCTTTTGCCCTACCTTGATGCTGCATCTGCTCCTGAGATGCTTTCTCAGTATGTGCACTACCACCACCCCTCAACTATTTTTTCTTGACATTCTCCACTTTCACACACCAGCAAGTCCTGTCAAATCCATCTACTAACTAGGGCTATAATCCATCCATTCTCTATCTCATTTCTTTTAATTATGTAAGTGCTTGCCTATAATCAATTCTACTCATAACAACCAAATCTGATTATGTCTTTCCCTTCCTCTGTAGTTCCCAAAGATGTATGTACATCCCATGATGACTACTGATGACTATTTGCCATAATGGCTCTTGAAGAGTTAGATTATTTTTCAGAAAACTTGTTTTTCAGTGTAACAGCTTTATTTTTTACATTTAAGCACACTAAATGAATACACTATATGGAATAATATTTAGACAGTACAATTTTAGGCAAAGACATATTTACCAATTTACTTGACACAGGAAGACAAATCTGATGTGAATGCAATTTTTGGATGAATCTAAAACATGTTGTTTTGCTTACAGAGGCCAAATGAAAGTGATGAAGAGTTATGTTCTTTAGTCTTGTGAGCATGCACCATTTTCATGTTAGCCTTTACTTTAGCTTATAGCTGGTATGTGTGTGGATGTGTATGTTTTTGTGTGTGAAAACTTCATTTTTAGTGCAGTTTGAGTGCAAGATAATCATATGCCCCTTCCTAGACTTTCTCCTTCACATTCTCCTCCACCACCCACAAGCAAATCCTTCTTTAGCAAGTACCATAAATCTTCAGAATATTTTATTATATATTATATGTACAATTTATCATTGTCATATTATGATTTATAAGAAATACATATTTAGTCATACAGATGACCAAATATATTTCTCATATATATTTGGTCTTTGTTCACAGTTCTTGGCTCACAGCTCCTAAAACCCTTAGAATTTCCTGTGATAAGGTGGGGGGGGGAGGTGTAGCATCTTTTGTTATGTCAACAAGGTAATTCTTGGAAAGCCCTTAGGTAACCTGAGGATGGGGGTTGGTTGCCAGGAGAACCAACCTTGCGATTAGAGGGTTAGAACTCTTAATGCTCCACCATTCCCCGCCCTCAACCTCCAGGGAAGGGAGAGAGGTTGGAAATTGTATTCAATTACCAATGGCCAATGATTTAATCCATCATGTCTATGTCATGAAGTCTTCATAAAAACCCGAAAGGACAGGGTTCAGAGAGCATCTGGGTTGGTGAACCCAGGGAAGTTCTGCACCCCTTTTCTTATACCTTTCCCTATTCATCCCTTCCATCTGGCTTTTCCTGAATTATATTCTTTTGTTATAAACCAGTGATCTATTAACTAAAATGTTTCTTTGAGTTCTGTGAGCCTCTCTAGTAAATTAATGGAAACCAAGGAAGGGTTCATGGAAACCTCTGACTTATAGATAGTTGGTAAGAAGCACAGGTGACACCCTAGGCTTGTGATTGGCATCTGACATGGGGGCAGGGCCGTCTTATAGGGCTGAATCCATAACCTGTGGGATCTGATGGTATCTCCAAGTAGACAATGTTAGGACTGAGTTAAATTGTGGGACACCCAGCTGGTGTCAGAACACTGCTTGTTGGCATAGGGAAACACCCCACCAGCACCACACTGGAGATTGGAAGAAGAATATCCATTTATATACTTACACAAAGTTTTCAGTGTTCAAGTGATATATATTTGTCTATATGGAAAAATTGTTTATGTATTTTCATTTGGGATGGGACACATAACAACATGTCCCATTAAAAGTAACGCAATCCCTCTTTTCATTGAATGGCTTTTCACTTAGCAACAAAGTTTTTAAAAACAAATGAAAGTTAAGTGGGAGTCAATTGTGTATTCTCCTTGCTTTCAGAATAAACTCTAAACTCCTTAAGGTAGTTTGAAAGATATGTGACCAAACCCCTGCCTCATCTGACACCAATCCCCATTTCACACTCTCCCTTCAAGCCACAGAGAACTACAAATCTTGCGCCAACTCAGGAGCTACATTCCTTCAAAGTACTGTGGTTGGCAAAACTAAGGCAGCATGATTAATAAGGTCTCATATATATGACAGAGGATTCAGGGAAAACAACAAAATTATATTAAATACATATGCTACAGCAAAGAGGAATTTTAGAAAACATTTTCTTCTAGAACAGACTAAATCAACAAATAGCTATTCTTCTGAATCATCTTGTTCAGCCCTTCTTGAAAAATCATGGTACTATTATGATCTAATGAGGCAGAATGTTTTACACTTTTGTTGTACTGACTACCTCCATTGAAAGATTGCAAATCAACTCTCATTAGTTTCAACTTTAAGTGGACTACTCCCAAATGTCAACTCTGTAGACCTGTTTCATTCATCCTGTGTTTTGCTGATTACAAGATTCTCCTCAGCTCCCATGTATTTTTTAATTTCACCAATATTAGGGTACTTTAGTCTTTAATGCATTTGAATGAGTGTAGTAGCTAAAGATTTTCTTGAAGGATCTTCTAAGGTGAGAGGCTATTAATAAACAGGGCTTTAATGAGAGCATCTCTAGGGTTGTTTTGTAAAGAATGTATTCTAGGGTACAAGAATGCAAGCAGAGGGGTTAGTGTGGTGGTTATTAGAGTGAACAAAGTGAGAAATGGTAGTAGCTTGTCTAGGGTGGTCGCAAGGAAATGGAGAGAAGTAGGATAAATATGAAGATTTTAGAATGAGAAATCCTGCCATTTGAGACAACATACAGGAATTGGAGAACACTATACTAAGTGAAATAAGCCAGACACAGAAAGATCTATAGTGCATGAAAATTCTTATATAAGAAATCTATAATAGTCAAACTCACTGAAGCAGAGAGTAGAATTATGGTTGCCAGGGGCTAGAAAAAGGAAATAGGGTGGTATTAGGCAAAGGGTACAAAGTTTCAGTTATGCAAGATGAGTAAGTCTAACTGCATAGTATAATACCTACAGTTAATAATACATAATGTATACTTCAAATTTGCTAAGAATGTAGAGCTTTTTAATAGAATATTTTATTTATTTATTTGAGAGAGAGAGAGCACAAGCAGGGGGAGGGGCAGAAGGAGAGTGAGAAGCAGACTCCCTACTGAGCAGGGAGCCCAATGCGGGGCTCCATCCCAGGACCCTGGGATCATGACCTGAGCGGAAGGCAGACACTTAACTGAGCCACCCAGGCGCCCCAAGAATGTAGATCTTATTTCAAGTTTTGTTATCACAAAAAATAATAACAATAATAAATAGTGTGAAGAAACTTTGGAGGTGATGGATATATTCATGGCATAGACTGTGGTGATGGTTTCACATATACTTATCTCTGAAGTCATCAAGCGGTATATATTAAGTATGTACAGCTTTTTGTGTCAATCATACCTCAATAAAGTAGTTTAGAAAAAAAGAATGAACAACTGAAATGTGTAAGACTAGAAAAAGAATGGGTTTGTGGGGAAAGTAAGGAATCGAGAGATTTGTCTTGAACATACCAAGTTTAACTTGCCTATTAGACACCTGTGTGGAGATCTTAAGAAGTCATTGGACAGTTTTGGACAGAAGATGTAAATTTGAAAGTCTAGCTAAGATCCCAAGGGCAAGAGTGTAGACAGAGAGCTTATTAGAAGGCTTTCATATTCAAACCAGCACAGGAATTAAACTAGAAATGTGCCCTTGGTGGATCAAATGCCTAAAGAAATAGCATACAATTATACTCTCTCCCAGCCTTCCTCCTCTTCAAGTTGCCTATGAAGAATTTGTATCCCACTGCAAGTGTTTTTTTAATTTTTTATATTTTTTATATATTTTTATATTTTTTATACTGTTATGGGTCTTAAATAAATAATGTAAATCATCTGTTATAGGATGTGTGCCTTCCTGCCATGCCAAATGGGAAGTTAATCTTTTCTGTACTGATAATGTGATGACTGTGCATTCTAGGAGTGGCCTTAAATAGTATGTCAACCTAAACCTATTACCAAGCTCAGTATCATTTTTACCAAAACCAGTGGTATTTGGCATATTTTGACATACAGAAGGATAATTCTAAATAAATCTCATTCTACAGAAAATTCATTTAGTTGTCTTGCAGTATATTGTGCAGCTAATTTGAATTACTAGAACTACTGAAATTCTATTCTCCTCAAAACAAAGTATTCTAGAAAAACCACCTTAGGAGTCTTTAGATAGTAGACATACCCTCTCAAACCATATATCTCTTGATATTCTAGCGGCCAGAGCTCTTATACTGGATTTGCATCAGTATTTCTTAGGGACTTTGTTTTTAAATACTCACATCCAGGCCACATTCTTAGAGATTCAAATTTGGTGGGTATGTGAAGAGCATCTTCTGAAAATACTCCCTAAGTGATTCTACTGTGGACTCCAGGTAAGAACTACCGCTTAATGGGAAGGAGCTCTGGGGCTTCAAGCGTTTGAGATTCAGATAGATTCCTGGGAGGCTTCTTTACTATCCCTGGCCCACCTGCCTACCTGCAACCCACCTGTGAAGGTCACCTTCAATTTACATGAGAATGAAGTCTTGTTCTTTAATTTTCGTAACAAAATAGATAGTTTGGTTGAACACACTCCAAGCATTTTATCTAAAGCAGATGGATGTCCTTTAACTAACAGTTGAGAATAACTATATTTTAGGCACATATGATCACTTCTGTCTCAAGTTGCTCTCCTAAATCGGACTAAAATTTGTTAGTGAATAAATACTCAACAGGGACTGTCCTGTATAAGTGATATTCTTACCAATCAGTGTAAGCTGTCTTCTTAAATTATCAGAAAGCCAAATTCCTGGACTGTATCATTTTTTATTACTTTTGTTCCCTGTGGAAACAAAGAATGCCTTCAGAGAATGAAAATTTTAAATTCAGAGTCCTCAAGTTTTATGGAGGTTTTTTTAAAAAGATTTATTTATTTATTTGAGAGAGAGAGCAGGGGGAGGGGCAGTGGGAGAGGGAGAGA
The DNA here is from genome assembly GCF_002201575.2 of Neomonachus schauinslandi. NCBI lineage: Eukaryota > Metazoa > Chordata > Mammalia > Carnivora > Phocidae > Neomonachus > Neomonachus schauinslandi. Next base: position 30,925,688 of record NC_058407.1, on the reverse strand, counting down.
GAGAGAATCCCAAGTCGACTCCGCACTGAACTCGGAAACTGATGTGGGGCTTGATGCGGAATTGGTTCTCAGGACTCTGAGATCATGACCTGAGCTGAAACCAAAAGTCAGACGCTTAACTGACTGAGCCACTCAGGTGCTCCTTTTATGGAGGTTTATAAAAGAGATTGCTTCATCTAGTAATAACTACTATTGTGGACACTGTGTACATGATAAATTTCCCTATCAGAGCAGAAAGCCAGGGAATATGTATCCAATATAAATTGATATGTTTCATTTTGTTTATAAAGAGAATTAGTTAATTATTGTAAAGAAAATTATTCAAGTGCTTTGATCTTAACTGTCAGGAACTACTGCAGTAAGTTTTATGTGTCACTGTAGTAATCATCCCTAACCCAGGCTTTCTGGTTCAAGAATCTTCCCACATCACTTGGTCTTCAGTCCTTAATGTTTGTTTTAATGGTGCCATGGACATGTATCTTTTATTGTAAGTTACTTCAAATTCTTTTTTTGGAAGTGGGTGATTTATTAATAATAAGATCTATACTGGATTCAACTATTTTATAAAATCAATATCCATTTATTTTTAGTTATTGGGAGACCACCTCCAACAAGTCTGTGAAGATTTTCTAAGCTAAACAATCAAAAAAACTTCTTTTTTTCCTGCCATGACAAGAAGCTTTCTTTATGGAAGATTACATTGTGGTCAAGGATCATAAATGCTCCTGTAAGCATCTGGAATAGAACCTTGTGATTGACCTCCTCCTCTTCCTCTTCTTCAGCATCATCATTACTGATATTTAAGCACTTCCTAAGAGCCAGGCACTCTGCCTGAAGCTTTGCATACAAGCATTCATCCAAACCTCACAAGGTTGAAGCCAGTCCTTCAACTAATAATGTAGCTTTTTATTTTTATTATTTTATTTTAGTAAATTTATTAATTTATTCTAGGGAAGGAACCCAAAACTTAAAAAGATTAAATATCTTACACTCAATCCATGTTTTTAAATAAATGCATGAACTCATGCAGCCAGATATTCAATTATTAAATTTACTTCTGGCTGAGACTAAGAGAAACCGAGAAGGAAATGCTCCTGCTCTAGATGCAGGAATGAAGTACTACCACTCCCAGGAGTTCTCTGGGGCTTTTTTCATATCACTGCCAATTAGAAAAATGACCTTGCTCTTGCCCTTTTGCATGGGACAGACAGGTGAATCTCACATATGACAGGATTCCTTTTCTTTAACCGGGGCTTCGACCTTTCTCTTTACTTGTGTTATTTATGTTTGAAATCTAAATAAAGGCTTGGACAATTGAAGAACCAGCTGACTAAAGGATCAGGCAGGAAAGGCTACCTGCTCCAAGGCTCTTAGAATCCAAGTGACAAGGGAATCCAAGTGCCATTTGGTTGACCATCTGACTGTGCCTTGGTTGTCAGTCCCCAAAATGGGTCTCTTACAGCATTTTTTTTCTTTTTCTGCATGTGGAGAACTAACCATTGTCTACTTAACATGAAGCATATATTTTACTACAGCCTGGGGGATGATAAATGATAGGCCATTTGACTCATATTCTTTGACTATGGGATTCTAAGTTAATTAATAAATTTAAAGATTTATTGATCCAATAAGTCTTCTCTGGCAGCTCTGGATGGGGCATCAGGAAACCTGGTATGTAGGCCTGTTTATTCTAATGATGTGTGACTTCAGATAAGTCATGTAAATGTTCTCAGCCTCGACTTATTAACTGTAGAAGAGAGTTGTGTTAGATTGACTTGACTGTCTCTCCCAGCTCTGAAAATTTATGAAGTCACTGATCTCTCTGATTTACCTTATCAAGTGCTCTTTAATGAGATAAATCTGTGCTTTATATAATCTTCTTCAGTCTGGCAGAGAATAGTTCAAAATCAACAGGCAGAAGCAAGAGCTTTTTACAACACAAGGATAAATTTAGGCATGATCTGTTCTCACATGCCTCATCCAGTCATTCAGGAGGATTTTCTTTCATTGTTACTCATTTCCCTAATGGACTTTCGATGTGGGCATCTGATATGTAGAAGTGAGGTCAAAATAATCATTGATGAATTTCCTTTAAAATAAATGTAAAAATTGCTTCCCATTATATCATACCCTGAATGAGGTCATTTTCCCCAACACATTGCACTTATTTATCTCAGATTTGTAATCATAGACTGCTCTCTGAACTGATAAATATTTAACAACATATTTCCTTACAGATGTTTAAGGAAAACAAACCTTTCTTTTCACAATTCCTTGATTCAGTGAATCAGCTCTGTGCTGAGAGGCCTGGCCATCCCCTGGTCCCAAGCCCAGGGAAATTTTTATCTTAAAGACACTAAAAAAATTAGAACCTCATTTTATAATGGTTATGACCTACCCCTGAAAAGTGATTTTTTTTCCTATTTTTCCTATATTTCCATTTTTCCTATTTTCTCAAGTTATTAACCTTTATTTCAATACCTTACTCACAGCCATTTTTAACTTTTTTTTGTTTTATGTTTTTTAAGTTTTATGTTTATTTTTCTAAAGCCATTCCTGCCTGCAATTCTTTTCTTATTCCAAAAATGGCAATAAGCCAGGCCCCACTTTCTTCTAACTTAATTTTTCCAGACTTCTTAATGGCTATGTCAATTTCCTATCATTGTTCTGCTATAGGATTTCCTTAGTTCCCTCCTAATGCCTTTGGCGGGTGCACCTTTATACTGAAATTGATAAAGGTGGGGAAAAGTCATCAACACAGTCTAGAGAAGAGACTGATTCATTATGATGTAACTAAGCTGAAAAGCACAGTTTAATGGACTATTTTGGTAGCATGACTTGAGACTCATAAGCTGTGCTTTTTAGTCCCTGGAAATGGTTGCTTTTAAATGGTATTCCCAAGGTCAGGAAGGAAACATGACATCACTGAGGAGCAGCTGCCCCTGAGGTAGTGAAAAGAAACTTCAAGAAGCTCCAGTTTAAAGGTGCATTAATCATGATCATTCAGTTGGCTGCAAGATAAGACAAATAAGGGACAAATTGAGATAAACTCAAAGGAAAAGATCTTGGAGTTTTGTTTTTAGAATCAGTGAACTCTTTTTTCCAATTAAAATATGTTTGACATATAACATTGTGTAATTTTAAAGTATACAACATGTTGATTTGATACATTCATATATTGCAATATGATTGCCATTGTAACCTTAGCTAACACTTCCACTACATTACATAATTATCATTCTTTTTTTTTTTTTTTGGTGGGAATAACTAAGATCTAGTTTCTTAGGAAGTTTGATGTTTATAATACAATATTATTGTCTATAATCATTATATTGTGCATTAGATCTCCAGGGCGTATTTATTAGTTCTAAGTTTATACCCTTAAACAGCATCTCACCTATTCCTCCATCCCCCAGTCCCTGGTAACTACCATTTCACACTTGGTTTTTATGAGTTTGGCTTTTTTTTAGATTCCACATATAAATGATATCATATAGTATTTGTCTTTCGCAGTCTGATTGATCTCACTTAGCATAATGTCTTCAAGGTCCATTCATGTTGTCACAAATGGAAGGATTTTCTTCTTTCTTGTGGCTAAATAATATTATCTTGTAAATATATATACTCCATCTTCTTTATCCACTCATTCATTGATTGGCACTTAGGTTGTTGTTGGCTATTGTGAATAATGCTGCAACAATCATGGGAGTGCATATATCTCTTTGAGATCCTATTTTCCTTTCCTTTGGGTAGATACCCAGAAGTGGAATTTCTGGATCATATGGTAGTTTTATTTTCAATTTTTTGAGGAATCTTCCTACTGTTTTGCATAGCAGCCGAACCAATTTATATTCCCACCAAGAGTGCACTAGGGTTAACTTTTCTCCACATCCTCACCAACACCTAGTATCTCTTGTTTTCTTAATGATAACCATAACAGATGTGAGGTAAGATGTCACTGTGACTTTGATTTGCATTTTACTGATGGTTAATGATGTTGAGCATCTTTTCACCTACCCAGAATCAGTGAATTCTTAACCTTTGTAAATTGCTTCCTAATAAACTTTGTTTTATTCTGTAAAGAATATGAGTGTTACAATTTTCTTTTTTTTTAAAGATTTTATTTATTTATTTTGACAGAGAGAGAGAGAGACAGTGAGAGAGGGAACACAAGCAGGGGGAGTGGGAGAGGGAGGAGAGCCCAATGTGGGGCTCGATCGCAGGACCCTGGGATCATGGCCTGAGCCGAAGGCAGATGCTTAATAACTGAGCCACCCAGGTGCCCCGAGTGTTACTATTTTCTTGTCTTCTATGAGGTCAATTGAGAGGGCCATTTTTTCCCCAGAGTCCAGTGTTGAAATATAGACATTTAGTTCATATAGTCTGTGTTTGTCACATCACATGAAGATTTGGACAGAAAAGAAAAGAACTATTTTTAAACTAGACATTGAGCATGAACATTTGGAAATGTAATATTGTGAAAGAAAATCTATTGTTAAAGAACATACACATAGACTTTAAGACATCCAAAGAATCTAATATTTCAACATATTTGGAGATCTATTAATTTTCTTAATCGTTAAGAGCTTTATTCAATGGTAAAGCAGATGAAATTTTGGTAGTAACAATCTCATTTGTTATGACAAACATATGGGGCCCTTTATATGTATGTATTTATTTATTTATTCATTAATTCATTTATTTTTAGAGAGAGAGAGTGTGCAAGTGAGTGAGGGGAAAGGCAGAGGGAGAGAATTTTCCAAGCAGACTCCCCTCTGATTGTGGAGTTTGTCAGAGGGCTCAATCCCAAGACCCATAAGATCATGACCTGAGCCAAAACCAAGAGTTGGACGCTTAATCAGATGAGCCACCCAGGCACCCCTCTTTATTTTTATTTAGAAGTTATGCTGATCAGCATATATCTTGTCAAACTCATGAGTATTGTAGGTAATACACACACACATACACACACACTGCACTAAGTGAAAGAAACCAGACACAAAGGGTCATATACTGTATGATTCCTTTCATATGAAATATCCAGAATCGGCAAATCCATAGAGATAGAAAATGGATTAGTGATTGCCAGAGAATGGGGGAATGGTGAATGATGAGTGATTGTATAAGAAAGGGATATTCTTCTGGGATGATGAAAATTTTGAAACTAGATAGAGATGGTAGTTATACAATGTTATAGATATATTAAATGTCACTAAATTATACACTTTAAAATGCTCAATGTATGGCATAAGAATTTCTCCTCAATTAAGAAAAAAACTTTAAAGAAATTCCAACATGCCAGTTCTACTTTTTAAGAGTAATATAATCCATTTAACAATAGAGTCTATGAATACCAAAAGAAACATATAAATCAGTCTCAAGAAGTGCTTTCAGAATATTTAATCAGATGATTAACAAACTCTGCTCTAATTTCAACTCAGTCACAAATTAGACATCTGATTTTGGAAAAAATCCCAGTTTCTCTGAGTCTATTTTCCTTTTCATAAAATAAATTAAATAAATCAGGTAATTTCTAATATTAAACTTCAAAATTCTATGGTTTTTTTACACTCTCTGTTCACCATTGTATTTTCTGTCCTCAAATAGTTTACATTTTAGTATAAAAACCAAGCAGGACAATTGTCCTATTTATGTGAATATATAATTTGTAGACAAATTTGTCTGCAGTCATCAGTGAATAAAAAAAGAGAGGGACAGACATATACACAGAAGCAGAGAGAATAGAAGTACATATATTTACCAGTGTTGTTTATATCTGGATGGTGAGATTGTGGCTTTTTTGTGTTTATCTTCATCTTCTAGCCCTTTAAGAAATAACATTCATTGTGTTGTTAAAAAAAGAAATTCCAATAAATTTGTGTCTATATTTCAGTGTTGAAGTATGGCTAAACCTATAGTTATTAGGAATTATAGTAACCTGAATAACCACTAGTAGATTCAGGAATAATGATAAAATTCTTAAACCTATTCAATTATTTGATCCTAAAGGAATAGTTCAACAAAAGCAAAAAAATTGTATTTAGGAAGATGTTCATTGCAGCATTATTTATAACATTTCCAAATTAAGTTACCTCAAAATCCAAAAAGAGAGGAGTAATTTAGTTAAAAGCTCTACACATTGGCTTCTTTCTTTTTCTTCATACAAATCAAATGCATTCCCAGGACATCTTTAGGCCTGAAACATTTTTCCACTGGCTGTTTGCATAATCAGCTACTTCTCATTCATCAGTACTTAGCTCAAATGGCTGCTCCTCAGAAGATATGTCTCTTCTCACCCAAACTAACTCCTCATCACTCTATTATATCACCCTTTTAATTTCTTTTAAAGATTTTTCCTAATCTAAGATTATCTTGTTATTTGTTTACCTCATATTGTCTCTTTCCACTGGGATGTAACTATCAGAAAAGTCATTTGCTGAATGATCACCCCTGTATGTTGAAGGACTAAAATAGTATCTGGCAAGACAGTAAGTGGTCCATCACTATATGTTTTTTAAAAAGAAGAATGAGAAATATCTGCATCTAAGAAAAATAAAAAATTTAGTACGGAGTATACAGAAATGAAATAATGATCTTAACTGGATGAGATTCTGATTATTTAGAAGTGTATTGTATATATTTGCTATATTATTTTTATAATACCTTTTCTTTTTAATTAAAACTCTAAAAGGGTATCCTCTGGAGCACCTGGGTGGCTCAGTCGGTTAAGCATCTGCCTTCTGCTCAGGTCGTGATCTCGGGATCCTGGGATAGAGCCCTGCATTGGGCTCTCTGCTCAATGCGGAGTCTGCTTCTCCCTCTCCCTCTTCCCTTCCCTCCCTCTCCCTCCTTCTTCCTCTTAAGTTAATAAATAAATAAATCTTTAAAACAAACAAATAAATAAATAAAACTCTAAAAGGGTATCCTCGATGGTAATTGTTGGGGCCTTGGTTTAGTATCATCATACACCCAATTCAAATATGAGGTCTAGTAGCCATATTTACTCATTATCATTTCCCTAATTTTTCTCACATGCAAGCAAAGTGTTATATAAGACTAGCACGGGATTTGTAATATTATTGGATATAATTTTATTTTTATATAAATTTATCAGCTCTATGATCTTGGACAAATTACCTAACTTTTCTGGGTCTCATTTTCATACTTTATAAGGTCCAGCATCTCTTAAAGTTGTTGTAGGAATTAATGAGACAATATTTGACTCACTTAGCACAGTTTTTAACACATTATATCTTAGTAAATGATTACTGTTACTACCACTGTCAGCCTTTTGTGTAAATCATGAAACTGATGTTGAATCCTGTTTTCTGTTCTTGGAGTATGAAAAGCAGAAACATGAGAAGAGTTTCATTAATATTCCCATTGTTCAGCTGATCCCCTCAAGTCCCTTTGTTCTCCCCTGAGCCTGGGTTTTTCAGATTTACGTGAACAAGGGCATCTTATTCTCTGTCATCCAGTATATTAAGCACAGGGTTTTAACCATGCCTGTGCCGTGCAATTCAGATGCAACATCCTACTATACAAGATCGGACACATTGTTACTGGGAAAGAGAGCACCATCGGCCCGATGTTTGGAACTCTTTTATCTGAATCAAAGAACAAGTAACAAGATAAAAATTTTAAATCTGGATAAGTCCATTCACTCCATTCGATAAATGAGGATGAGAGACACAGATTGGAAGAGCATCTTGCCTAAGGCCATCCAGTTAGTGTCAAAATTGGGAGCATAGCCTAGCTCCAGACCCAGGCCAAGGCTCTTTTTACCATACCACCAGAATTTAATCCTTACCAGATGGCGTGAAAATGAAAATCAACCAATCAATCAGTTCTGCAATCAATCAGTTCTGCAATCAATCAATTAGTTCTGTAAAAATATCAGTGCCACCAGGTGAATGGCCTAAGTAACTGTCAAGCATTTTGTTGTAATGTTTGTTCAAAGGCCAATCTGGCTGGGCATAGATATACAGTATGTTGAAATTTTAGAATTGGGAAAAGAAATAAGCTTCTTGATTTAATTTCAACATTTTCTGTTGTAATCATTCTGAATTTTCAGAGATTAGAATCATTCTCTTCTGGACTCTATTAAAATGCCTAACAAGTCAACTTCTGTGTGTTGTGATGGGGTGTGACCATCACCATTTGGCCTTTATGGGATTGCTTCTTTCCTTTCTTCATCAGTCTCCAGAGAGTTCTTTTGAAAAAATAACCTCAAACTCAGCTTCTGAGGTGGTGGTCACCCTTAAAGCAAAATATCCAGGGGATTTCACACTCCTTGGCTGTTCTCTGGGGCAATACTAGTAGATCATGAAGCACAAACAGATAGGAAGCATTAAAACAAACAAAATAGCATGCCATTAGCAGAGAAGACAACTTGTCCCTCAACCAAAGTACTCTGACTCTTCCCATTGAAGAATTTGCTGGTGTATCTCTAATTTTATATACATTTATTTAAATGTGCAGAATCTTCCCAAAGGAAAGCTCTCTGGGCATATCCATGGTAGTGATAACATTGAGCCTCTGTATGTGTGACTTCAAAGCACCCAGCTAGCAATTGAAGATTGAGCCAAAATTCCATAATTATTTTCTTTTCTAATTGAGGCCAAAATTAGGTTATCTCTGGTTGCCACTAAATCAGTTTAGTAAATATATTCTTGGCCTCATATTGATACTCCCAGAGAATAGTTCCTTGTTAGACCACAAATTCTTGGCTCTCTTGAGAATTTATTTGTTTCTCTTACACTATATAGGTTATGACAGTGGAATCAGTTTTACTAAGCAAATTATGTTTTCTTCATTTTTTGTCAGTATCTACTCAAACATGGACCATTTCGTAGATTTTTTTTTTACACATTTGTTCTGATTCAAACATCTTATAGTGTTAGTCTTATTTTTTTTCCTGAGAAACAGTATTTGTCAGTTTGGTTAGTTCATAAGTGACGGCAAAGACCTAGTTTCAACATGAGGTATTTTAATCTAATGCAGTTCCAATGAATACAGCTCTAAAACTCTAGAATTCTAGTCAATATTTCTGACAAAGCCTTCTAATTCTATGAAAGTAAATATGGGGAGAGAGGAGAAGATCTCATTTAACATGTTTATATTTAATGCAGCATTGCAACACTCCTTGCTAATTCTCAATTCAGTAAGACATATCTTGGAATACAGAGGTACAAAGATTCAGAATTATTTTTTGTTAAAACCTGAAATCACTTTAAAAATAAGGCATAATTTACTTTTTGTACAAACTATAGGGTATTAAGAAGTTATTTAAAATTGATCCCTTGTTTTGCTGACATAGAAGCACAGACTCACAGTTTTCTAAGGATACCTCTTACAAGTAATAATGCATTCAGTTATCCAGCCATTGTTCAACACAAGTTAAGAGTTTATAACCAACTGGGAACAGTTCTAAGCTTCTAGGACACAATGGTATCCCCACCTTCTGGGAGATTACATTTCTGGAGGAAGGCGATATATAAACAGAAACATTCCATACAGTAGGAAAGGACTGTATGATGGAGATAAGTGCAATGAACTATGGGAACACACAGAGGGACATCTAACTCAGTGCTAGCCAATCAAGAATGTATTCCTGTCGGAAATTCTGGAACTTTAGGATGAATAAGAGTTAGCCAAGACACAAGGGACTAAGCGAGTGTGTACATGGATGTTTAGGTGTATGTGGAGAAGGAAGCTTTCCTGAAACTAAAAATAGTTCAATATGCTTGAGCATAAATTGGCCTGGGGTAGTGTGCATATGTTTGTTGATAGGGTGGGGGTTAGAAATCGCAAGGCTGAGTCAAGAGTTGGGTAATAAAGTTCTTTTTATTCCATGCTAAGCAATTTGGATGTTAGTAAATGGACAACAGAAAAGTGAAAGGTCTTAAGCCCTGGGAGGCAGGAGGATGGGGACAGAGGTGGACAACACTGTCAAGTATGCATTTTAGAGAGATCAATTTCCAGCTACAGAGAAGAGGCTGGATTGCGGGGAGACATGAGATATGCCACAAAGCTGATAGGTACTTAACCCCACTAAGATTAGTTTTGAGGTTGCTCCCCAAATTTGTCTCTTGTCTGCTACACAGGAGAAGCAAGGATATTTTCAGACAGTACGCACAGGAGAAGCAGGGATATTTTCAGACAATACACAACAGCAGCATTCCCCTTCCAGCCCTGTTGGGTTGTCCTCTTATATAGGCAAGCGATAGCCACCAACGCAAGGAGGACTCAAGTAGCCTAACACATTCACCTGTTCAGACTGTAACTATTTCTTTTTTTGAGGCACCTGAAAAATGAGCATTAGTTTTTCTATCTTTTGGGTTGCTGTATTTTGGGGAACAAAGACACCTTGGTTTTATCTGTATCACAAGGCTATAAAAATAAGGATACATATATAAACACAGCTATGTAAAAAAATAAAGGGTGTGGAGCACCTGGTGGCTCAGTCAGTTAAGTGTCCAACTCTTGATTTCGGCTCAGGTCATGATCTCAGTGTCGTGGGATTGAGACCTGCCTCATCTGGGAGTCTTCTTGAGATTCTCTCTTTCCCTCTGCCCTTCCCCTTCCTCTCTCACTTCTCTCTCTCAAATAAATAAATCAATTTTTTAAAACAATAAAAATAAAGGGTGGTACAAAGTGCAAGAGAATATCGTTAGGGGTTATACTTTTCGGAAATTAGATGATCATCATTAAAAAAAAAAATTCCAAGTACATAGTCCAAATCAGGATAAATACAATTTATAGGCCCCAAAACTTTTCTCTTCATAAAATTAAAGTATTTTAAGTTCCCATTAGAAAGAGATATTCTTATAAATGCATTATACATTAATGCCTCAAAATATCCCCTTAAGGTAGGAATTGTTATTTCCATTTCCATTGAAACTGAGTTTTAGGGCACCTGGGTGGCTTAGTCGGTTAATCTCTGACTCTTGATTCTTCAGCTCATGATCTTAGCGTTGTGAAATCAAGCCCTGTGTCGGAGACTGCATAAGATTCTCTCTCCTTCTCCCTCTGTGCCTTCCCCACCCTTGCCTCAAAAAAAGAAAAAGAAAAGAAATAAATAAAAAAAGAAACTAGGTTTCAGTCAGGTGAAGTGCATTGTCCAGGGTATATTGAGGTTAGTACAATTAATGGTAGAGGTGGGCTAGAATTAGTTCATTTTGCTTGCCACAACTAAATGCTTACTCTGTGCATGACACTGTAAAAGGTGCTAAAGATTCAAAGGTTAAGATGTGTACCTCTGCCCATCATCTGGGGAAGTTCTAAACCCAGAACTGCACAAAGGGCCACAACATTCCTAGATAGCAAGGGATTCATTCTGTGCTGATTCGTTCTGTTGATTCACTCTGTCATCGGCTCAATGAACCCCCAACCTGCTATAGTACTCAGTTTGGGGCTGACAATCTTACCTGGTAATCCCCTGAAAGCTATAGCTTCTGAGGAAAAAAAAAAATCATAAAATTAATTTCTGGAATTTTTATTATACTATTCTTAATCTTAATGTCTTATATGAGATAAAAGTTTGCAATTAAAATTTGCTAGGTAAGTATTGGTTTGCTTATCACTGATCTAGACTTTAGACTCTGGGACAAAATGTAAACCTGATTATTTTGTCTGTAATCTACTCTCCAAAAGCACACAAGCCCAGTCGGGGGTTACTTCAAATACATACTGAATAACATACAATTTGGACATATGAGTATGGGAAGTATTGCTTTATATTATCCCTGAAGTAAAAGGCATATTATGGTCCCTAAGTGTTCTCAGGAAAGTCACTCATGTGATGATAAAAGATGTAACATCTTTAAAAAATTCATGAATACCATTTAAAAGTGATTGAGATATAGCTATCAGCCATAAAACAGGCTAATTTTGGGGCAAAGTGGGTTTTGAAAAAAAGACATATCAATCAAAGATTGCCAAGATTTGTCTCCAGCCACAACTTAAAATTGATTTTATAAAATTAACCCATTCAGCAACAATTTAAATAGCATTTTGGATTCAGCAACCTATGAGAGTATATGTCAGTGGCTTTTTCCTAAGAATCTGATATAATATAGCAATGAAATCAAAGGATAGTTTTCATCTGATGATCCCTTAGGCTTCAGAGTCTATGAAATAAGTACCAAAAACAAACAAACAAAAAAAACCCACCACCTCTTTAGGGTTTAAAATATAGACTGTCTTAGGCTATGAAGTACAAAGTTAGCAAACCATATTTTTACGTCTTCCTTTGTAGTGAGAACCAAAAATGATACAAAATCTACTCAGTGATAATAATATATTTCAACTTCTCCTTTATTCCCTGAAGATCCAAATATCTGTCATTCTCATACTCTCAGAATCTCTCCATCAAAGTAAAACTAAGAAAAATGTATGTGTCCCACTTTCTACTTTATAATATTGCTCCTGTCAATCAGACCTAGCCAGGGACCACAAATAAGTTAACAGGAGTCTGTGAAACAAATTGAGTCCTTCAGATAAGAACCAATTGAAAAAAAATACATAAATTTGTAATAACAAGAATGTCTTTAGGGTGTTTACATGCCCTCTTTATGAACCTAATTGGAAGGGTCTGAAGCCTATATAAAATTCTAGTCAGAATTGATAAAAGGAGCAATGTTTGCTTACAAAGTTATCTTCAGGCTCAGGGCTGGCATGTGCTCTTATGTCAAATGTATTAGATTGTTTTGATTTAACACAATTGATAGCATTTTAAAAATTACTTTAAGTTCCAAGTTTTATTACCACTTAAGTAACAAGGAAAAGCACCTAAATTGTTGAGTTGGTTAGAGGTCTAAAGAGTAATATGCTAAGTCTAAACTCCCCTCGTAATTAACAAACCAAGTAGAACAAAAGGAAGGTTAAGATATCACATTAATCTAAATTTTTCACATTTTACATTTACAGCTAAGAGTAACGAAACAGAAAATCAATAAAAATAGAGAAAAATAAGTGAAAACAAAAGCTGGATTTCTGCTTAAGTGCCATAAAATTGATAAACTTTAGGCAGAATTATCAAGGAAAAAAGAGAAAGTCCTATATTCCTAATATCAAAAATGAAAAAAGGGACATCCCTACAGATCCTATAAATATTAAAAAGATAATAAAGGGATATCATGAACAACTTTATGCTAATGCATTTCACAACTTAAAAGAAGCAGACAAGTTCCTTGAAAGATATAAACTATCTGAGCTTACTCAGGAAAAAGAAAGACAACCTGAAGGATCTTATATTTATCAAGGAAAAAGAATTTATATTATACAAGGGAGCATAAGACCTAAATGCAGGAACAAAGGCTGTAAAACCACCAGAAGAAAATATAACAAAAAACCTTTGTGACCTTTGGCTAGGCAAAAATTTCTTAGATAAGACATACAAAGCACAAACCATAAATGAAAAAATTGATGTTTCTCCCAAATTAAATATTTTCTCTTCAAAAGACATTTTTAAGAAAATGAAAAGACAAGCCAGAGATTGGGAGAAAAGGGCCGAACATATAGCTGACATGCCATATGACCCAGCAATCTCACTGGTACATATTTATTTAAGAGAAATGAAAACATAGGGTGACACAAAAACTTGTATGCAAATGTTTGTGACAGCTTTATTCATATAACTCAAAACAGCCCGAATGTTTACTATCTGGTAAATGGATAAGCCAGTTGCCATATATGAGTACAATGTAATACTGCTCAGCCATAAAAAGAAATACATTACTGATACATGCAATGAAATAGATTAATTTTAATAGTATTAGGTTAAGTGAAAGAAGATAGACACAAAGGCCATTTACAGCATAATTCCATTTATATGAAGCTTTCAAAAAGGCAAAATTAGTGACAACACAGGTCAATGATTGTGGAAATTGGTTTGGAAAGAGAGATTGATAGTACAGAGACAGCAGACAAGTTTCTGGGTTAATGATAATGTTCTACATCTTGATAGGTGATCACATAGGTATATGTCTTTGTCAAAACTCATCAAATTATATCCTTTAAATTGTTGAATTTTATTTTATGTAAACTATATCTCAATCAAGCTGACTTTAAGAAGAATAAATGTGCTATCTAAAGGTCCCTCAGATTGTCTAAAATGAAATGTTAGGCTGATGATATTGAAAATTAACTTGGAGGTCTCCAAAAATATTGGAGAAATCATCATGGGGAAACCATAAAAATAAAAATGTGAGACAAAGGAAAATTGCACAGGATAGAAAATTTACAATTGGAAAATTAAAATGGGTGGGAATTTTGGCAGTAGGACAATCAGAAAATGAGAAAAAAGGGAGAGAAAGACTGAACAATAAAAATGGGGAAAACAAGGAAAGGACAAGAATATGAATATGAGGGATCTCAGCATTGTCACATAGTGAGATTCAGAAAGCTGCTTCTAAAGCCATTTTCTTGCGTATTGATTATGCAAGATTCCAGAGGCAGGATATTGATTCCTTGATGTGGACACTTCTTATGCTTTCCTGAAACAGTAAGACACACTTTAGAAGGCACTTCTTTCCCCAAGTGTCAGAAGGGGGCAAAGCATTATAAAACAATGCTTAGTTGTTATTAAAGGAGGATTAAGGGCAGGAAACGCTCACTGAAGGGCAAGCTTCAAATTCCACCTGCTCTTGGTGAAGGATTGGAGGAGTGAAATGCTTCACTGAAGAGAGAAAAATGTTCAGAAATGGAAATAACCAATTTCAAAACAGAATGTGGTGAAGGAAATGGTAGAATGGAAGACATCAAAGAGTCTAAAAAGGAAAACAAGAGCATATTTTGTAAAACAATTTCAAAGGAGGTCTATATTTCCAAAATAAAAATAATTGGTCTTGAGGATGAGCTCATCAAAAAGATTCTTAACTAGCTTCTGGAAAGAGAAACCTCACAATGAAGGAGAGAAGTCATGAGGAATGTCTCACAAACTGGGCAGCCTGTGAGAGGCAATGTAAACTCGGGGCAGAGATGAGAGAAGAACCTGGAAATGGCTGGGGATAGGTAGGGCTGTAGGGAAGGAATGTTTACAGTTGGGGAGCAGACTGGGACAACACTATTTAATCTCCTAATGACCACAGTAAAAGATTTTTCAAACTATTTTTCACAAATTATAGGTGGCCGTTTGAAGCGGAGGAGGAGGATGGAAGACAGCCAGGCAACTCTAGCTATAAAGAAAGAGCCCATATAAGTTCCCATTCTTTACTATGGCACATAAACTTTGTGATCTGTCCTGCCCAGTGTTCAAGCTCTTGTTTCTCCCCACCCCTATGCATATTATTTGTCCCTTCCCATATGCCATTTTGCCCTTTGCCTTGAATACATTTCCTTCTGTATTGTCACTCCCATTTTTAGAAAAAATTTTCCAGGTGTTTTCTCACTCCAAAATGACTTATTCTGAGTTGTGGTAGCTTGTCCAATAAATATCATAATATAATAAACACCACTGCCTCTACTGAGCATGTATCATGCTCTGAAACTGTAGTTGTTGCTGTATATATGCTGTGCCTAATCCTCATAAAAACCAATAAAGTAGCTACAATAATCTTTAAAGATAAGCACTCCGGGGCACAAGGAGCTTTTGTAAAGTGCCTGAGGTCACACACCTGGTGACTTCAGATTTGAGCCCAGATCTGTCAGGCTCTGGAGAACATTCTTTTCCACTTCACTCGGCTGCCCTTTGCACTAGTCTTACCTACTGTAACTTTTTTTCCATGTGTATATCCCTTTCCAGACTATGAGTTCTTCCAGGCTGGGATAGGACTACTCATCTTTGTCTCTTCAACACCAAATACAGTGCCTACCCAGTGTTTAATAAATGTTTGATAATATACAAATGAAAGAATGAATGAATCCATGAATGAATAACAGAATTTCCATGGTGAGCATAAAAACAAAGCAGTGGATGTCAGTCATATAATTTGAATATGTAATAGCATCAAGGTCTAAAAATCTAATTTAGTGTTTAACTCTTTTTAAAAAAACTAACGCAAGTCTGTTATTTATCGTAATTCAAGACAATGTAAACCACTTTTTATAAACATGCGCTGCCAGTGTGACTTTTTTGACTGAGATTTTGGCAGAAGATTTCTCCTGCCATCTCTGTGTCTATGTTTGAACTTCACTGTAAATGTGTCATGGATTCTGAAGAGGATTGCTTGGCATATTGACGTGATATTTCTACTTCTATGAAAATTCCAATCACCTACATAGCTCTAAATGACAGGAAAAAAAGAAGTGAATTACTGGGGCAATGAATCAGCAATTTGGGAAAATATATCAACATGATCCATCCAGGCAGACTAGCACAATTCTTCTATATGGATAGAGGCGAGGCATTTTCAAACGAGCAGCAAACAACATGTGGTAGGTTGTATTATTGTTTTGTATTGTATTTATTGTATTGCAATATTCACCTCCTCTTTCCCTATTTCCCCTCTTTCGAACCATTGCTGTCTTCTTTGTAGTTATTTTATATTTCCCTGCCTTTTTACATCAGGCTTAGCCATTAGACTTGCTTTGGCCAGTGACCTGTTGGAAGACACAGATGTTTGCCACATCTGAGCAGAAACAGAAGCAGATATCACTTGTCTCCACCAGCTTTCTTGTTCTTCCCTCACTGCTGTGAAAATGGCATGTCCCATAAAGGGGCTAAAATAAGAGGACATATGGAGCTGAGCCAAGCAGAGCCAAACAGAATTACAGCAGCTGCAGCTGACCCACAAATACTGATGTGTAACTTGAGCAGGGAATAAATGTTTTTGTGAACCACTGAGATTTGGGGGATGTTTGTTACTACAGCAAAGCTAACTAATAGATAGGAATTTAGTGGAAATGAAAGAGCAGTGTTATGTTGCTTACAAAAGTGGGAAGAATAGTCCTCTCCCAGGGTTGCATAGAATTTTGCCGTTGTGTCCCAAAAGAGGACTGCCTGTACCCTGTTTCCAAAAAAAAGTCACTTAGCCCCTTCTATCAGGTCTTTATGCCAATTCAAGGGGACACTGGCTTTCAGCTCCTTTCATGTTCTCAAATGACTCCCTTTCCAAGTCCTACTCACCAATCCAGACTCAGTTAAACTCTACTTCCTTCTGGAAAGATTCATACTCTAATGTAGATACCCATTTGAGGATTTCCTATGGAGTCTTGTGTTTACTTCTTTGATGATTCTTATCACATTTTTTAATTGCTTATATTTGTCCCTGTACTGGATACTGATTTCTTAGATATCAAAGACTGTTTTCATTTCCTTATTCACACTACTTTGCATAATATTTGGCACATCACAAGCACTTTTTTTTTTTTTTTTTGGTTTTCCTTGAATTGAGGCTTTGTGGCTGTTTATTACCATTTTTATCAAAGAAAACTGACCTGATAAAAGATGGTCTAACAGACTTGAAATAGTTCTTTATTACATCTATAATCCAAAAGTAAAAAAAAATCTTGTCTTTCCTTGGAAGGAATGATCCACCTCAATGTGTACCAAATATTTTTGAGCCATTTTGACGAAAAATTTTGCAGAATACAAAACTTTGTAAGTCAGATAACAATGACCTTATTTTTACCACATTTTTGCTGCCTGTTTAGACTTTCCTTATACCATTTTATTTTCATTTAAAAATGTACCATCAGGGGTGCCTGGGTGGCTCAGTCAGTTAAGCCTCTGCCTTGGCAGTTCTAGACTTAGGTCAGTCGTCCTTCTCTTTGCTGGTCTTAATTAAGGGGCAGAAAAACATGCTTCAGAAGTCATGGGAAAACTTCAATTGAGCAAACCTGGTGCCATGTGCAACCTAGAATTGGTGAAGATGGTCAAGTGTGTTAGGAAAGAATCAGTCCCACTGAGCTGCACAGATTGAGATGCAGGGAAAAATATTCAATCCACAAAAAAAAAAACATGTTCCATAACTTCTATAAGACCCTCTTTGTCTTATTTTTTTCCTTACGATTCTACCTGTTCTTTCTCAGTCGCCTTTGTTGCCTTTGCTTCCAGTGTCCAAATCTGAGCTTTGTTGCAGGTCCTCTTTTCTTCTCTACTCATCCTCTCTTCCTAGCTATTGACTAAAATTCTTCTAGATCCAAAGTTTAAATTTATTTGTGAAGCTGATGACTCCTCAAATGTATGTCTCCAGAAGCAATCTCTCCTCTGCATAGCAAATATGGGCTTCTAACTGCTTACTTGAAATTTCCATATGTATATCTATGTCTATATCTTCCACATCTTGAAATGGTGCACTTGTTCTTTTTCCCATAAAACCTATTATTTTCTCCAGTCTTTAACATCTCATTAAATGCCCCCCGCATCTATCCATCCATCAGTTCAGTCTAAAAATGTAGGAAACACCCTTGTCTTCTATTTTTTCTATCTATTCCCATGTTGAATTCATTAAGAAATCATACCATGTATAGGTCCACAGTGCGTTCAGATCCATTCATCTAAACCACCCTAATTTCTCATTTAGACAACAGCAGTAGCCTACTAAATTAAACTGTCTTCTTGCTTCTAACTCTTTCCCCTCTATAGGCCCATTTTCTGCTGAGCAGTTTGAGTGAACTTTTTCTCAACTCTTACCTCATCTCATTAAACTTTCCATCTCTTTTGCTATACTAGAGCCATGCTGGTCTCCTTTCTGTTCAACATTCCAATAGGCTAAACCATTTTCTGCTTCAAAATCTTTGCATGTTCTCTTTCCCCTGACTGGAATGTTCTTCCCCTGGCTCTGAATTTTTCAGTTCTTAGCTTAAATAGCTTCTCCATAGAGGGACCTCCTTTTACCACTTTATCTAAACCTATTTTCTTTCTTTTTTAAGATTTCATTTATTTATTTGAGAGAGAGAGGGAAAACAGAGGAAGAGGGAGAGGGAGAGGGAGAAGCAGACTCCCCACTGAGCAGAGAGCCCGATGCAGGGCTGGATCCTAGGACCCTGGGATCATGACCTGAGCTGAAGGCAGACGCACAACCCACTGAGCCACCCAGGAGCCCCTAAACTTATTTTCTTAACTCTCTTAATTCATCACTCGCTGGAAAGAATATAAGCCCCATGAGCATATGGACCTTGCCTATTTTGTGTATCACTAAATTGCCAGAACCTAGGACACTGTTTAGGCATTCAAAATCTATTTGAATAAAGATCCCCATTTATTTCCTTCATGGAACTGATTATAGTTCTTTTCTTCCTAACTTTTTTACTTGTTCAGTGACTATCTTCTCCACGAGAATGTCATCATCATTAAGGCATGGTAATCCCACTCCAGTGGTTTCTCCAGTGCTTTGTACTTAACAGACATTAACTGAATTGATGTTTATTAGTGATTGCATTCTGAACTTAAGCAGAGAGCATCACTAATAAAGCATTCACCTTGACTATCCCACCTGAAAAGAAGAAATTATAGTAATTATGATTTAAAAGGAATATCTATGTTTTGGCCAATATTTGCCATTTTGAAATAGTGATTGGAAGTGTTAATCATAACTAGAATATGTATAAGTACAAATTCTGTAAAGGGGCATAAAGGGCTTTGTAACCACATTCTTGCCTTCTTGGTTTCTACACTCCTGTAGACACCCTCTATATTCCAAAAATACCAATCTGTCATTTTTCCTATATCTTTCACACCTCTCTGCCATTTTGCATTTTGTTCTGTCCATTCCTGGAGTGTCATTCCCCTCCTTTCTTTACCTAATGAATTCCTGTTTACCTTAAGTATGTTCATTCTATGGAAACCCTCCCCCAATTTTTTTGCTCTTCCTTTCCCTGCTTTCACAATATTTTTACATATTCTTATGAAAACACTTATTAAATTGTATTTATGTACATACACATGCATGCATGAATGTGTGTGTGTATTTGTGTGTGTGTGTGTATCTTATCTTTTAATTTCTGTTCTCTTTCTCACTTCCTAAACTCTCAGTTCTCAAATTCTGGGCCCCAGACTCACTCATTTTTTTTAATAGCAATAACTACTGTGTCACTAGCATGTAGTTAATTGGGAATAACAAATGTAGGTGAAAATAGAATTAACGTAGCTATCAAATTTTATCCAAAATGGTCCAGTGATATTTGTTGTAATCAACCAATTAAGGAGGCAAAAATAACATCAATTTATATTTTTATGTCATTTCTAATTTTTTATCCAAACACTTGCACATCAATTCTTTCATTTTACCATTATAACATCTATAATAATAAATCACTCCCATATTATATTGAGGCAAAAACAGATTAAGCTATTGATCTATGGTTAACAGCTAATAACTGGCATTAAAGAAAAAAACTTTTGTCTCCTGACTCCTAGTCATATACTTTTCTAATTGCACTGAACATTCATTTTCAACTTTGATTTAAGACAGAATTGTTAGCACTTGTACTGATATGATAGTGATTCTAAAAATGGCAACTGGTTACCAAAGAGGAAAATAATATTTAATTTGAATACTAATCAAAGAAAAAATGGTATTTTTCTCATTAAATTAACATTAAAATAATACTGTTGTGGAAGGAGTATGGTAAAATGAGTATCTTTTTTATTGTTAATAATAAACATTGATTTAAAAATATCCTTTGGAAAGTAATTGACTATATTTTGTAAGAACCTTAAACTATTTAAACACCTCATAAGCCCACTTCTTGGAATATATACAATGATAATAATATGAGACATAGTTTTATGTACAACTTTTATTATAGATAATGCAGCGTTGTTTATAACCATAGTAAAAATTGAAACAACCTAAGTATACAACAATGTGGAATTACTAAGTGATTGAATATGAGGGAATGTTATGATGCCAGTAATTACACTTACAAATCAATTTTAGTAACGGGAAAATCCTTATCTTATGTTAATTTTAACACAATATAAGATATGTTTTTATAATCTTATACTTGTAGAAATATTCATAGAAATAAAATTTAAAATAGATTATAAATGCAAATAGGTTTTTTTTTTTTGTTGGTGGGACAAAGAGGATTTTAAGTTATTTATTTGTATAATAGAAAAAGCAAAGTAAAAAACAGTTTTAACCTTTTTCAGTACATCATAAGCACTAAAACACCATGACAGCATACCCCTACAGCTGACAAAAAGGTCTGATGGTAAAGAAAATTTTAATCTCCCTATTTTCTAAGAAATTTGATTATTCATTGAAACATGGTCATTTCCATGGGAGAAAGAAGGGGCAGATCATGGAACTA
This sequence comes from Neomonachus schauinslandi, assembly GCF_002201575.2. NCBI lineage: Eukaryota > Metazoa > Chordata > Mammalia > Carnivora > Phocidae > Neomonachus > Neomonachus schauinslandi. The sequence goes on along the minus strand of NC_058407.1, from coordinate 30,904,487 downwards.
GCTGTAAAAGTCAGGGTTATGACTGAGACACAAGAACGCATGTGGCCATGGAAAAACAGATAAAACAGAGACTTTGAAACTGTAGTAAAACAAGCACCCATCTCCCCAGTGACATGAGATAATATTCAGAACAAGCTTCTCTTCCAAATTATATAGATTCCTGTGCTTCTTTTCTTATCACATCCTGCCTTCTCCAATTCTTATTAGTGTTCATATTAAACCTCCTATATTTTCTATCTAGTGACCAAGTTAATGTGATCTTTATAACTTCTCAGTGCTCAAAATGGTTGGTGCTTATCATATCGTAAGCTCTTGAGAGTTTATGGAATTGAATTAGGTAAGCATTCCAATAAGGTTTCAAAGCAGGGGAGACGGATGATGACAGCAGATTTTTAGGAAGGGGGATGTGGTAGTGGTGCATCAAACAGTTCAAGTGCTGAGAGGCTGGATTTAGCAAGTGTAGATGATTCATGGCTATAGTATTTTAGGTACAAAGGGTCATTTCAGGATGGGCTTCAGGAATGAACTACAGCAAAAGTGATAACCAGCATATTTAGCAACCTGTGTAGCATGGATACTGACCAAACAGAAGAGAAGCTGGCCAAGCTGTGGTTCTAGAGGGTCCCTGAAGCAAGGTCAGGCATAAACTCTGAAGCTGCTGAATTATGCAAGGTTGTTGGGGGGGTAGGGGCGGACAAGAGAAGGAACCCAGTGGTGAGGTGGTGGTGAGCCCTTAGGGGATGCAGGGCAGGGGTAGAGGAAAATATTTCAACATTTCAAAATCAGTACAGCCATTCAACAGCACATCACCTGCTGTGTGCCTGGGATAGAAAGGAGGATTGCAAGGAGCATTTGGGAAGAATGAATTAAAAGGACTTAGCAACTGGTTAGAAAACAATGATGTGAAAAACAGAAGTATTAAAGAAGTTTCTAGCATATACTGGGGAGAATATTGTTCCTCTTAACAAAAAGCAGAGTGAAACTAGTTTTGATAGTAAAAATGAGAGGGTTATAGATATGTTTAAGTTTGAAATGATTTTAGGACATCTAAGTGGGACTAATCAAAGGAGGAGATATATGATTTAAAGTGGGGGGGGCTAGCATTTGAACATACTAAAATGGAGAGTAACTTCCACCCACAGGTGCTAACGGGGGAAGCCTAAGGAGGAGATTCACTGGACTTTGCAAAAAGAGGGAAGAAGAGAGATCTTAGCACACAATATCAGGGAACACTTAAATTAGGGGCATTTGAAGAGTTGTTTCCTTCTGTTTTTCTGAAGCTTCCATATTTTCTGCAATAGTCAGGGCATTCCTTTTATAAATGCGGGGATGTTTACTTTTAAATCTGATATTATTTTCACCATATATATTATCTAGAGCAGTATACCTCAAAATGTGATCTAAATCACAGAGCTAGCTAATTCAAATGATTATTATTTTGGCTCCAGGCCTAATGAATCAGGACCTCAGTGGATGGGGCCCAGGAATCTGAATTTCAACCAACTTCCCAGGGGATTCTTATGCACACTCAAGTTTAAGAGCCAGTGACCCAGAGCAGGGCCGCACAGCACCTAGGTACGTTTCCTTATCTCTCTTGGCATTGATGCTAATCAGTCTCGCATTGCTCCCATCTGGAGCTTGGGGCCTGGCTCAGCTTCACTGAGCACAGAGCTTTCTTGAGCTCCCAAATTCTTTTCAGAATGTCTGCCGTGTTCCTGTTTGAGAGAGATTACTCAGTAAACCACCTTGGTTAATGTGTTCCAGGTAGACTTAGATAAATCAATTGGCCCATTAAAATCTTTTGCCCTTTTTAAGGCATAGGATTTAGAGTTTTTTTTTCTTGACCTGTTATCCTTTCTCTTAAGTCTCATCTTGGTACAAACTGAATCCTCTATTCTTTGATTTTCTCCATTAATAATGGCCATAAGAAGTACAAAAACAGGCCTGGCATACAGAAACATGCACCATTGCAAACAATGAGATGACCTCGCAGTTGGATCAGGCCTGCCTTTGAAGGAAAAAAAAAGGAACAATCAGTGCTTAATGACTTTATTTACACACATACACGCACTGCACATGGCCTTTGTCCAGGACCTATTATCCCTCATCCTAACCTAGAGGGAAAAAAATGTAAAAGATGATAAGAATCTTTCTTTCTAGCAATTGTGATAAATCATTAAAAGTGGCATAATTCTGGGCGCCTGGGTGGCTCAATTGGTTAAGCGACTGCCTTCGGCTCAGGTCATGATCCTGGAGTCCCGGGATCGAGTCCCACATCAGGCTCCCTGCTCAGCAGGGAGTCTGCTTCTCCCTCTGACCCTCCTCCCTCTCATGCTCTCTGTCTCTCATTCTCTCTCTCGCAAATAAATTAAAATCTTAAAAAAAAAAAAATTTTCAAAAAAAGTGGCATAATTCCTGCTTGAAAAAAAAAAGATTTAAATTTGAATTTTTTAGAGGGTCATTAAAATGTGTAAAATCATTCTTACTGGGAAAAAGCATTTTAAAATCAGGTTTCCTTTTTTCTCTACTCAAATGTAGATATTCTCTTGAAGATTAAAACACTTTTTGAAAGTGTATATTTGGGGACCTAGGGCAGTATTGAAATCACACATTGAGCTATGCTAGCAAATAGTTGTAAGGGTTATTTTCTCACATCGATGCCCTCCAGCAAGATCAGAGACAAGGTTAGATATTCCCAAACGGAACCAGTTAGCTGTGGTATCCAGAGTGTGGTACTAATGAAGCTAAGGTCAGGGTTCAGTTCCAAAACAAGCTGGTTAGCATGACAAGAGTGATAGCCTCCCCAACCTGGCTATGCAAAGCATTAGTCACCTAGGGATTTTTTTTTAAATTTTTGTTTGTTGTATAAGTTTCTGGGCCTTATTCCAGACCAACCAAATCAAAATTTCTGGGAGTGAGGCAAGAAACCTATACTTTTAAAAAAGTACCCAGGTAATTCTTTTAACAGTCAGGATTTTGAAATTAATAAGGCCAAAAGAGCCAGCCTGAGCAAGTAGTAACCCAATGCGACTCAAAGCTGCAAATTCTAAAACTGTATCAATTGAGAACCCTCAGAATTTCCAGAGAGTTTTTCATTCTGCACCCACGGATTGGATTTCTCTGGAGAAGCCATGAATACATGAAAATTTCAAGCCTAATGACAAAGAGCAGGCCTAGCATTTTAAAAATAGTCCTTCTACATGCTTCTTTTCTTGCACAATTCACTGAACTTTTAAATGCCAACTGATAAAACTCACCTTTCCTCATACAACCTAAGGCACACAGAAGAGATGCCCCCTACCCCGTTCTGGGAAATGGACACTGATTGCAAATTCAAATCTCTGAGATACTCTGCTCTGAGAATAGTGACCATTCCCCCTGAACTTCCCCAGATATGCTTCTGGAGAACTGAGAAAGATATCTTTTCTGGAAACCTGGAAGATTTTTCATGGCTATAGTAGTTCCAAACACAAAAATTAGTCCCTGGCTAAAACCAGAACAAACAGGGTGGGCCTGAGGGCAATTGTGTGAAACCAAACCAAATGATGTCCATGTCTTTGTAGAGAATCTGTGTTGGAACAGAGGGAAGAGGTTCTGGGGCAGTGTGTATAGGAGAGGATGATAGCAGGTGGGTGAAATGAAAACTGGTAAATGGCGTAGAAAACAAAACACCCACAAAATAAATGAATTTTTTACTTTCTGGCCAGCTGTGCTGAGGAAAAGTATATATAATCTGACTATATTTGTTATATTTTTCAAGTCAAATAGATAACAAATAGCTCTCAGAATTATACACAAATGCATTGAGATGAGGAAACCAAATTTATCCTAAGGCACAAAATAAAATTCATCTCTTTTTTTCCCAGTTTAAGGCAATTTTTTTTTTTAGTTCAGTTTTGGAAAAGCCCAATTTTGAAAGTTTCCTCCCCCCCCGCCCCCACCCCCGCCTTGGAGCTGGTATTAACCTCCTTTCTGTCAGAAATTGGATGTGTAAACTCCTCACCAGCAAAACCTTCAGACCTAACCCAACTGGCTCAGCAAATACTTTCTTAAATTCAGATAACACCACCCATTCACCCATTTCCACTGTCATCTAGCACACTAAAATCCAAAGCCAATGAGATCTGCCTTTGCAGATTTTGGCAACTGTAGTTGACATTTATCCACCATCCCGTCTGTTACATATTTGGATACTTAGGGAAAAAAAAAGAGTTTTTCTCAATGCCTCCTGTTCTAAAAATGCTCCAAAGCTGGAATGGGCCTGGGGGAAGGAGCTGCCAAATGGCATTACACACGTCGAAAGCTGCCAGGCACCAACGCTTCTCAAGAGTCAATACTTTTTAATATGCCCTGCTCTAGAGGATCTTAACATTAAAGAAGTCTCCACTCTGTTATTAGAGCAAAATGGTGCATAAAATCATCTCTTTCCTGAATGCAGCGGTGTCCTTGACCTGTCAGGCTACAAAGAGAGAAGCTTGGACAGCCAAACGGTTTTACAAAAAAGGAGGAAGCTGTGGGTAGGTGAAAGTTCTGCCTATAAAGTGGATGTTACTACAGTGCATTGTGGTTGTATTATGTGTGCCCAAAGGATAAAGAATTCAGGTGTGAAGTGGTGTGGCAAGAGTTGCAAATTAAATAAGCTGTGCTTCGGGGCTTTCTTCCTTTAGGTGCACTGCAGGAACCTGCCCGCAGCTCCGGGGAACCGTATGATTAAGTCCAAACAAAGCACTCATGCCTCATGTTAAATGTAGCAGAGGAGAGGTTATTAAATATTTCTCAGCAATTAATTACCTGACATACGCCCTTTTTTCACAGCTTTGGTTGCAGGTATGTGGGAAAGTTGAAAATCTTTAATTGCACCTAATTTGTTGCTGTAGTTTTAATCATCCGCCTAAGCATTGTGTTGAAGTCTGTCTGTAACCTTTGTGAAGAATTTATAAGGGGGCTTCATTTTGACACCCCCAGAGGAAGAGTTTTTTTTTTTTTTTACTTTTGTGCAATAATCATACCTGATCTTTGATCTGCTTTCTTTGAAATTAAGGAAATTATGAAAACCTGCCAGATGTATAATGGGTTAAGTACAATTGGGAAAGAAAATTCTTCCTACTGCTCCTGCAGTCTTCCCCTTAATTAGATACAGCCATTTTCCTCATGTCAACCAACCTGGCCCAACTCCTGAGAGAAATTCCTTCCCAGAAAGAAGCTAAAAGAGAGATTAAGGGTAAGCATCCCTTTGCATCTGGCCCTTTTGGATGTATTCTGTTGGCCACTCTTTTATCATCAATCACCCGAGATCTAATTATTCCTCCAAATCTTGCTGGCTTCCTGTTTTCTAGATCTCTTATTTAACCACTGCTTTCAAGCAATCTCACCTGCTGGCTTCAAGATAGTCCTCTTGTCAGACCCTCTCTACTTTTCTTCATAGCACTTGGTAATACCTAAAATCATATGTTTTATTTATTTCTTTAATGACAACCATTTTTCATTCATATTCTCTCATTAGAAACCCCACGAGAGAACAAAGCTTATTCACTATTAAATGTCCACATCTATTCCAGGATCTAACACAGAGTTTGTGCTCAATAAGTATTGGATGGATGGATGGATGGATGGATGGATGAACATGAAGCTGACTTTTTCTAGGTTCTATTCTAGACTGATTCATATCCCTGATCAACTCCAATAGCATACTCTTCATGGAACCCAGACTATATGGCATCTTTTAGGCACTTGCCAAAGTCTTTGTATATACAGTACAGAAAAAAAGAGAGAAAGAATTTTAAATCTACTAAGAAAGCTCAAGATGAAAGTAATATGAGAATAACATCTGGATAATAGTTGTCCAGAAAGGGGCAACAATATGACAGCTGATGAAACTGGCTCAGGACCATGAGTTTTGGGAGAGCAGATTAAGCATCAGTGCTGCTCCTGGTGCCTTTTCCCTAGAGGCAATGGGCAGAAAATAAGTCATTGTTTTCCAGATCAATCTGAATTAATATCTTTCACTCAGTGGTACATCTAGACCAAGCATAAATAAGTGCAAAATAACAGTAAGCATTTTAAGTCAAAAGTTTTAACTGGATATAAGCAAATGTAGAGAGATGATGAAGGGCTCCTTCAGCCAGGATAAGATTTCACTTACTCTTCATAAGAAAACTATCAATGAGACAATGCCCAATTTCATAGGAAACTGAAGCTCAGATAGGCTTATTAACGTGTCCCAGGTCACACAGTGATAAAAATGTGATTCAAACTCAAATAAGTGCTCTTTTTTTACTATACTAGGAAGGGCAAATGGGTATCATTTTTCCTTTAATTCTCACTGGTAGCAACATCCTCAAGACCAGTGTTGAGAAGTACTCTGAGATTACAGCAGGGTCTATGAAATGGGTGGCGAGCTTGGTTGGCCACGTCTGCTGTGAGCATGGTAGTAAGGACCAGCAGCACCCATGCCGTTAGCCATTTTTACATACATTGTTGCTTCATCATAAGATATTCCAGACAGTGTTTCTAAGGTGTTTGGTAATTGGAGGGAGAAAGGTACTATAGGAAGAATGACTAACAGGCTTAATATAGGCAGTAAACATGATGAGGTATTTCTTCCATTTAAATAGATCAATTCATGCTTTATGGGGCAAGTAGCGGGAACCTCTGTCTGGGTATAAAATTAAATTTCCTTCATTTTTGTTAATTATAAAGGCATACATGCTTGTCACAAGTAAAAAGTTACAAAGGTCTATAAAGAGTTTAAATAATCTCCCTCCACTCCACCAATCTCCCCCATTCCAATTTTAACAAACTAGTTCTTTTTCTTCTGCACACACACAACCAGCATGTGAGCCAAACCAAAAAAGAAAAAGAACAGAAAACATCTGTAGGCTTTGTTCTTTCCAAAAGCTACCACTTTCCAACCTCAGGGGTACCCAAGCTCTCGGACTTTAATGTGTTATGCATACTCTGTTAGATTTGTCATCTCACATTTTTCATCAGAAGCTGGCTGTGGTACTACCCTGTCTAATGAATTAAATCTCAAACTCCTAGCCTGATTTTCAGCACTGTTGGTGCTTTGGCCTCCTACTACCTTGCCAGCCTTATGCCCCACACAGCCTGTGAAGGCTAGGTGCCTAACAGAATGTCTTACACATGATATGCCTAATAAACATTCATACAATGGCTGAATGAATGTTTTTTTAAGGAATAACAGATAGGTTTGGGTATGGGAGTTAAAGAGAAGATTGATTGACATGTTATATAAGATTTAAGTTGGACAAATCCTGGAATAAAGAGAAAAGACCCTGGACATTATTCTACAGGTAGGGTGTATAGTAGAAAGCATACAAGATTTAAAATTTGGAAGCCTGGGTTTAAATCCAGCTCTTCCATCTTTAAATTGAGTGGTCCTAAATAAATAACTTACTATTAATTAGTTTAAATTTCTTCTTTATAAAGTGAGGTAATTGCAGGTTTTAATTTTTTTTTTAACTAGGTAAAGAGGAATTGAGAAAGGGAAGTGTTCTCTAAGTAGTGTCTTAGAAAAATAAATTTGATGGTGAAAGGGGATGGGAAACAGAAAGAGTCTCAAGATGGCAAAATCATTTTAGAGATCCTTGCATTGGTCAAATTATGAAGTGATGGAGTTGGGGACCTCAGAAGTGACATTAAGAATAAAATGGAAGGAAGAGGATGCAAGCAATTCTGTGAATAAGGAATTTATAGGACCTTGTATCCAATTGAAGAAAGAAGAAAGAGAGGAAAGAATCAGACAGCATTATGGTTTTGAGTTTAGAAGATAGGAAATAGCTTGAAGACGAGGACTAATAGGTCATGTTTTGGACATTTTTTAATAACCATACATAGTTAAACGGAAGAAGTATTAAGTGTGAAGTGAGCAGGAAACTTTTAACCTTTTCCAATCCTTTCTGTCCAGCCCTGGAGAAGGTCTCCAAGCAAAATGACTGAAAGATCAGAGACTTCATCATGGCTTTCCTTCCCACCTAATTGATTTAGAAGACTTCTATAAGATAAATATTCTCCAGATCTTAGACTAGAGATATAACGGCCACAGCGTTCTTGTGAATATGTCACCTCTGTAAATGTGTATGTCACATATAATTGAGATTTTTCTGATCAAATATGCATCAAGACAAAGGGTTATTTATAATTGCAGCATTGATCTTTTTTTTCCTGATAGCTTCCCTCCCTAGCATTGTTTCTAACCTGCCCTCATGATGACCATCTGCCTTACAATCAATTGGATGTGAATAGTAAAGGTATTGAATCAAAACCAGGATGCAAATGATGGGAGGGACTTAGAAATTTAATGTTATTTTGTAACGTATAAAATCTTTGTGAAAGACTCTCTAGAAGTACATCATTCAATATACTGTAACTAGTTGTATATGGCTATTGAGCAGTGGACAAAATATGCTATTAAAACTAATTTTACCTATTTCTTTTTACTTTTTAAATATGTCTATAAGAAAGTGTAAAATTACATATGTAGTTTTATTTGTGGCTCACATTTCATATCTATTGGATGGTGCTGCTCTAGAAGTCAGGTTGAGGATGAACTATCATGTTATGGGAGCTGCCATGTGCCTAAATTCTCTAAAGTTCTTTCAGCCAAATGATCCCTGCTTCCTATTTTCTTATGTAATTAACTCCCACATCCTAGAGTCTAAGACTACAGCAAGAAAATGGGTACTGATATCATATATACATGACATCAGTATGTCATATAGAGAGAAAGAATCATCCCCATTCAGGAGAAAGATAAGGAGTTCTATTGTGATCATGCTAAGTTTGAGGTAGGACATTCAGAGAGAATGAAAAAAAAAAATTGGAGACTTGGAATTGAAACTCTGGAGTGAAGGTAGGACTTGAGATGTCAAATTAGGTGAACTGAAGCAAAAAAAGGTGAAGGACTTATCAAGGTCTGTGTTTAACTGTCAGTACCTCCCAATACTCAATGTTCGGTAACATATAAATTCCTTTTTCAAAAATTTTAATTCTTGTATCATTAACATACAGTGTTCTATTAGTTTCAGGTGTGCAATATAGTGATTCAACACTTCCATGCAATGCCCAGTACTCATCATGACAAGTACCCTCCTTAATCC